>NC_135803.1:155931969-156231969 GCF_964213995.1 Mustelus asterias | reverse complement strand
TGTGCTTCCGGGAAGGTGTTAAGCATGGCTTGGAGATTCCCTTCTGAGAGAACAGAGATGGCGATGTCATCCACATACTGAAGTTCCATGAGCGATTCAGTGTTGATTTCAACCAGCCAAAGTTGCAATGCGTTTTGTCCATCCTGCAAATTATATCTACTCCACTGGAAAGCTTGTTCTTAACAAGGGTGAAGAATGGTGGCCATGAAGATGGAGAGAGAGGGGGGGCAATGACACACCCCTGCTAGACTCAGTCTTGATAGGATCAATAGGGCAGCTCGGTGGTGCAGTGGTTAGCACTGCTGTCTCTCAACGCCAGGGACCCAAGTTCAATTCGTGGGTTTCTTCCAGGTGCTCGCTCCGGTTTCCTCCTCCACTCCAAAGATGAGGGTCAGGTTGATTGGTCATGAAAAATTGACCCTTAGTGCCAGAGGCAAATATGTTGGGTTAGGACCTGGGTGGGATTGTTGCTGGCGCAGGCTCAATGGGCTGAATGGTCTCCTTCTGCACTGTAGGGATTCTATGATTCTATGTTGCACAGACAGGATTGACCTCCATTGCTTGGAAATAATGCAGCACAAAACTGTACCAAAGCATTTTGGGTCCATGTTTATGCATGCCAACCTTGTGCCATTCAGAAGCAAACTTATATTTAACAGACAATTTGAAGGAAGCAATTATGGATGTTTCTCCCCTCCCCCCCACAACTACCAAACCACCCCCTCATTCCTTCAGCTGAATTCCAGCTTTTCCCCCAATTCAGCTCCAATATTTGCAGACCAGACTCAAAATGATTTCAAGAACTTTTCTGCAAACTTTAATCTTGTGAAAAACACAACTTACTTTTGATTTAGATGAACGCCAATCTTTTCTAGGCCAATGTGCTTGGTGCAAGCGTCACGTCCCACAGCGATTAACACCTAAAGAGGAAATCCAGTATCACATTTCCTGGTAATTATTAAAGGCAATTTCCCATACCCTCTTGAAGCTATTAATGGCAAACAAAGATTTTTTTTTAAATAAATTAACCGTTCATTCAGGTTCATTTGGAAATTTAGACTACTTTTCCAATCCGAAATAAAACCACTATTCAAATAGTAATTCTGAACCTTGCATTAGAGCTGCCACATTCCATCTTCCCAATCTAAATTCACACTGGGAGAACTGCCAACTTACCATAGCTATTCATGGATCGGAAATAATCTACCAACTTCAAGAACAAGAGCAGGAATGAGGCTGTATAAGACTCTGGTCAGACCCTATTTGGAATATCGTCAGCAGTGTTGGGCCCCATATCCAAGGAAGAATGCGCTGGCCTTGGAGAAGGCCCAAGGGAGGTTCGCAAGAATGATCCCACGAATAAAGGGTTTGTCATAGGAGGAGTGGTTGAGGAGTCTGGGTTTATACTCGATGGAGTTTAGAAGGATGAGGGGGGGGGGGAGAGAATCTATTTGAAAGTTACAGAATACTGAGAGGCCTAGATAGAGTGGATGTGGAGGGGATGTTTCCACTAGTGGGAGAGACTAGAGCTCGAGGGCACAACCTTAGAGTGAAGGGACGCTCCTTTAAAACAGAGATGAGGAGGAATTTCTTCAGCCAGAGAGTGGTGAATCTGTGGAATTCATTGTCACAGAGGGCTGTGGAGGCCAGGTCATTGAGTGTCTTTAAGACAGAAATAGATAGATCCTTGATCAATAACGGTATCAAGGGTTATGGGGAGAAGACAGAGGAATGGAATGAGAATCATATCAGCTATGATCGAATGGCGGAGCAGACTCGATGGGCCGAATGGCCTGATTCTGTTACTATATCTTATGGTCTTGTTTGGGGACGGGCAACCAATGCTGGCCTAGTCAGCAATGCCCTCATCTCATGAATGGATAGTTTTTAAAAATGTAATGGATTTGGATTTGCAATTAACTAAATAAAAGCAGCTACAGTTCTCTTAACTTACATTAATCCTGCCCCCATTTTGGACATTCAATTGACTGGCTTCAAAACTAGGCTATTTTTACATTCTATCCAGAAATTAAAATTTAACACCAGCAGCAGCGCTGCTGCTGCAAGCTACAGGTGTGTGTTGACAATGATAGGCAAACCCTGTGTGCTGCATCCCTATTTCCCTCTGACACCCTTTTCTCTCCAGCTGATCACTGGTTGATTTGAAGTTAGCTGATCCCAAGGGGACCAGGTCATAAATGACTCAACTCAGCAGCCTCAACTATGGCAAGTAAAAAACAAAAACTTTTCCCACTGCTATCCTGTGTTTGTACCACGCGAACACAACATTCATCTCGATTCTGATAGGCTGGAAAGGTTCAGCCTTCAAACTAAAAGGATGCTGGTCCTTAATGGAAATTGTGATGCTGTTCGCATTGATTTAAGAATTCAATCAAGTAAAAATGTAATGAAACAAATTTGTCAAGAAACTGGAAGTAAAATGTGTTAATAACTGATCAACAGTTGGATAGTCTGGTATACCCAGGATAGGTTCACGAGAAAAATGCTGACGTATTGGCTACTTGTGTCCATGGAACTTCCAAACAGAAAATATGTGCTCTCAGAACAAAAAAATACAAAGGTATTTTGCCAACTACAATGTACAAAGATACAGAAGTGTTGAAGGTTGGAGCGGTGTTTTGATATTCAAGATATAAATTGCTTTTGCTCATGTACCATTTTATACTTATGTTTCTGCAACACCCTGTCAATCAAGACAGATGGGTAGCAAAAGGCATTGTACTCACAGTGTTGTATTCACCATCAATGACCTCTGTACTTATTGTGGACTTTGCAGTCACTTTAAGTCTTCCAGGTGTTCCAACCTCCAGCTGTTCAATCTACAGAAACAATTGGGGAACAAATCTGAGGCTTACGGAAGATATATATAAACTTGGAAAATGCATGAGAAATAAATTAGAGCTTTAAACTAATTTGATGGCTTCTAGAAATTTAGAAAAGTTGACATTCACTAATACTTATGAATTACAATCAAATGCCAATGCTATTGGTCTATTAATTCCTGCCAATTAACTTTTAGCAGTAAATTTGGGAATTAATTGGCAATGGGGAATGGCAGTGGAGAGGGGAGGGAAGATAATTAATGATCCAATAGAACTATATGCTCAGCTAAGAAGGCTGATGGGTAGACTCATGGATGGATAATTTAATACAGTAAGAAGTTTAACAACATCAGGTTAAAGTCCAACAGGTTTATTTGGTAGCAAAAGCCACACAAGCTTTCGGAGCTGCAAGCCCCTTCTTCAGGCAAGTGGGAATTCTGTTCACAAACAGAGCATATAAAGACACAAACTCAATTTACATGAATAATGGTTGGAATGCGAATACTTACAACTAATCAAGTCTTTAAGAAACAAAATAATGTGAGTGGAGAGAGCATCAAGACAGGCTAAAAAGATGTGTATTGTCTCCAGACAAGACAGCCAGTGAAACTCTGTGGGGGTTACAAATAGTGTGCCATGAACCCAATATCCCGGTTGAGGCCGTCCTCGTGTGTGCGGAACTTGGCTATCAGTTTCTGCTCAGCGACTCGGCGCCGTCGTGTGTCGCGAAGGCCGCCTTGCAGAACCTCTCCAAGGCGGCCTTCGCGACACACGACGGCGCAGAGTCGCTGAGCAGAAACTGATAGCCAAGTTCCGCACACACGAGGACGGCCTCAACCGGGATATTGGGTTCATGGCACACTATTTGTAACCCCCACAGAGTTTCACTGGCTGTCTTGTCTGGAGACAATACACATCTTTTTAGCCTGTCTTGATGCTCTCTCCACTCACATTATTTTGTTTCTTAAAGACTTGATTAGTTGTAAGTATTCGCATTCCAACCATTATTCATGTAAATTGAGTTTGTGTCTTTATATGTCCTGTTTGTGAACAGAATTCCCACTCACCTGAAGAAGGGGCTTGCAGCTCCGAAAGCTTGTGTGGCTTTTGCTACCAAATAAACCTGTTGGACTTTAACCTGGTGTTGTTAAACTTCTTACTGTGTTTACCCCAGTCCAACGCCGGCATCTCCACATCATGGATAATTTAAGGCAATGGTAACACATGCCCCATCTTCCTACACCATGCCCCACCAGTTTATAAAAAAATCATGCTCTGTCCGTCCTCCATAATTACTCGATCCCAATACTGCAACCCTCTGGTCTCATTCAAAAGCACCTCATCAACAGGGCCCAAGAATCTCTCTTCAGACTTCCTTCAAACCCTCTAGTTGCCCCTCTAATCTCAAGCCTCCAGTCCACAATTTCACATCACTGAACAATCCCAGTGCTTCAGACCTTCTTTCCCAAATGCTCCCAATATTGTCAGGACTTCTGGCACAAAACCATTAGGTTGAACTAACATTTGCTCTGATACATATTAAATGAACTTGCCAAATTAGACTTTTGCTGCCCCTTCTCCTCCTTCCTTACACAGAATGACTGCTCATAAGCTTCAAATGTTTTATTTATTTGTTCATGGAATGTGGGCATCGCTGGCTAGGTCAGCATTTATTGCCCATTCCTGAGGACACTTAACAGCTCCAGGGACCTGGGTTCGATTCCCGGCTTGGGTCACTGTCTGTGTGGAGTTTGCACATTCTCCCCGTGTCTGCGTGGGTTTCCTCCGGGTGCTCCGGTTTCCTCCCACAGTCCAAAGATGTGCGGGTTAGGTTGATTGGCCATGCTAAATTGCCCCTTAGAGTTCTGAGCTGCGTAGGTTAGAGGGATTAGTGGGTAAATATGTAGGGATATGGGGTCGGGCCTGGGTGGGATTGTGGTCGGTGCAGACTCGATGGGCCAAATGGCCTCCTTCTGCACTGTAGGGTTTCTATGATTTCTATGATAAGCAACTACATTGCTGTGGATCTGGAGTCACATGTAGGCCAAACCGGGTAAGGACCAATAGATTTCCTTCCCTGAAGGACATTTTAATTCCAGATTTTTATTCAAATTTCACCATCTGCCATGGTGGGATTCGAACCCAGGTCCCCAGAGCTATACCCTAGGCCTCTGGATTATTAGTCCAGCAACAATACCACTGTGCCACTGCCTCCCCCATATGTATGTTAACTTACATGCAGGTGATGCACATAACCAAGCCCCTTTAGAAAAGAGAGCGCAAAATTATGGTTGCATGCAATGTGCAACTGTAAGTAAATAGTGTGTAAGGATCGTCTTAGCTCTATCCTTCACCAGCTGGCACTCTGGGCAATGCACTGCTCTATTCCAATGTCTCAGAGCCACCCTTGTACCTATACAGTTAAAAACTGAAAAATATACAAATTGTGCAGCTGAAAACATGCTTCATTACCTTAGTTGGCACATATTTTTTCAGAAACTTCACCCCATGAGTTTCCATATGTGCTCCCACTTTCTCTGCCATTTCCTGATCAAATCCACGCAGAAGAATGGAGCGCACCATCACTGTAACATCCAATCCCAAGCTACAAAGGAACCCTGCACATTCCAGTGCCACATAGGAAGCACCCACAACCAGAGTTTTCTTTGGGCAGTAAGGCAGAGAGAAGAGATCATCACTGAAGAAACAAAATGAAAAAAGCAAATGAGAATCAAGAATTTTTGGCTTTACTAACTTAGCAATATATTATTTTCCCTTTCCTTTGTTCCAATCATAATTCAATACCTCCCCATTAGTAAGTTTTCAATGTAGACTTCATAAAAAAGGAACATACTTTCCCTCTGGTAAAGGGCAAAGATCACACCTGCAGCTCATTACTTTTTGGGAAAAGAAGGGAACAAATCAACTCAACAGACACTGTTCACATATTGTGGCTCCATATTAGAGTCAGTTACGCGGCATGAGAAAAAGCTTTTAAAGGTGAGTTTTAAAAAGTTTCGCTGAAAATTGTTTAAAGTGCTTTACAGTTCTTGTCTTGAGACCAAGACTTAAGATTTTAAGAATAGCTGACAGAGAAGCACAGTTAGAAACTCAAAAAAGGTCACAGGTATAGGTTGAGAGGTGGTAGATTTAAAACTGAGATGAGGAGGAACTACTTCGCGCAGAGGGTGGTGAATTTGTGGAAATTGCTGCCCCATCAAAAGGTGAAGTCTGAATCCTTGAATTGCTTCATGAAGGAGATATATATCTATCTAATAAAAAAAAGAATAAGGGGACATGGGGAACAGGTGGGGAGGTGGATTTGAGACCAGGGAGAGATCAGCCACGATCTGATTGAATGGCGGAGCAGGCTCGAAGGACTGAATTTGTCTACTTCTGCTCCTAATTCCTATGTTCCAAAAAATGGCAAACTTAATGAGCTTCATCCTTTGTAGCGATTGCTCTGGGTACAACCTTGTTTCAAATTGAGACCTTTAAATTAACGCTTATGTGGAGAAAGTGAAGGCAAGAAGAAAATTCGGAACGTACTCCTTATGATTCCATTAGAGACAGTAACATTTCATTTACTGCTCAAGTTTTGTACAAGTCAACCGGTCATCCTGACTCAAAACCAAAAGAGAAAATGCTGGAAAATCTCAGCAGGTCTGGAAGCATCTGTAAGGAGAGAAAAGAGCTGACATTTCGAGTCCAGATGACCCTTTCTCAAAGCTTTGTGACAAAGGGTCAGCTGGACTTGAAACATCAGCTCTTTTCTCTCCTTACAGATGCTTCCAGACCTGCTGAGATGTTCCAGCATTTTCTCTTTTGGTTTCAGATTCCAGCATCTGCAGTAATTTGCCTTTATTCTGGTTGGTTCTATTCTCTCTCTATTGGTTCCCTATACCAATGCACCCCCTTTTGAATTTTATCCTTTATCTTATGTCACCTCGCCACATTCTTCCCAACAAGATGAATCCATCCACTTTTCTCCATATTCAACTTCATCTGCCACCTGGTCCGCTCATTCCACCAACTGGTCTATGTCCCTTTGAAGTTCTTCACAGTTCATCATTTGAGTCAGAGGTTTTCAGCATGGAAACAGGCCCTTCGGCCCAACGTGCCCATGCCATCTCTTTTTTAAAAACCACTAAGCTAGTCCCAATTGCTCGCATTTGGCCCATATCCCTCTATACCCATCTTACCCATGTAACTGTCTAAATTCTTTTCAAAAACAAAATTGTGCCCACCTCTACTACCTCTGGCAGCTTGTTCCAGACACTCTCCACCCTCTGAAAAAATTGACCCTCTTGTATCTCACCCCTTAAAACCTATGCCCTCTAGTTTTAGACTCCCCTACCTTTGGGAAAAGATGTTGACTATCTACCTCATCTATGCCCCTCATTATTTTATAGACCTCCATAAGATCACCCCTCAGCCTCCTACACTCCAGGGAAAAAAGTCCCAGTCTATTCAGCCTCTCCTTATAACTCAATCCATCAAGTCCTGGTAGCATCCTAGTAAATATTTTCTGCACTCTCTCTAGTTTAATAACATTCTTTCTATAATAGGGTGACCAGAACTGTACATAGTATTCCAAGTGTGGCCTTACCAATGTCTTGCACAACTTCAACAAGACGTCCCAACTCCTGTATTCAATGTTCTGACCAATGAAACCAAGCATGCCGAATGCCTTCTTCACCACTCTGTCCACCTGTGACTCCACTTTCAAGGAGCTATGAACATGTACCCCTAGATCTCTGTTATATAACGCTCCCCAACACCCTACCATTAACAGAGTAAGTCCTGCCCTGGTTCGATCGACCAAAATGCATCAACCTCGCATTTATCTAGATTAAACTCCATCTGCCATTCATCAGCCACTGGCCCAATTGATCAAGATCCCTTTGCAATCGTAGATAACCTTCTTCACTGTCTACTCTGCCATCAATCTTGGTGTCATCTGCAAACTTATTAACCATGCCTCCTAAATTCTCATCCAAATCATTGATATAAATGACAAATAACAGTGGACCCAGCACCAATTCCTGAGGCACACCGTTGGTCACAGGCCTCCAGTTTGAAAAACAACCCTCTACAACCACCCTCTGTTTTCTGTCATCAAGCCAATTTTGTATCCAATTGGCCACCTCACCCTGGATTCATCCAAGCTTCCAATCATTTGTAAATTTTGAAATCATCCCTTCTACACCAAGGTCTAGGTCATTAATAGATATCAGGAAATGCAAAGATCGAGTCCTGGGAAACCCCACTACAAACCTTCCTCCAGCATGAAAAATACCCATTAGCCACTATTCTGTTTCCTGTCACTTGACAAATTTCATATCCATGTTGCTATTGTCCCTTTATTCCATGAGCTATAACTTTGTTCTCAAGTTTGTTGTGTGGCACTTTATCAAACGCCTTTTGGAGGTCAATGTACACCACATCAACAGCATTGCCCTCATCTGTGAACTCTTCAAAAAAATTCCAGCCAGTTAATTAAACACAATTTTCCCCACAGAAATCTGTGCTAGCTTTTTAACCTGCATTTCTCCAAGTGACTATTAGTTTTGTCCTGACCTCGTTTCCAGAGGTTTCCCCACCAGAGAAGTTAAACTGATTGACCTGTAGCTGCTGGGCTGATCTTTTACCCTTTTTTGAACAAGGTGGGGTAACCTTTGCAATTCTTCAATCCTCTGGAATTACCCAGACTCTAAGGAGACTGAAAACTTATGGTCAGCGCCTCTGCAATTTCCACTTCGCTTCCCTCAGTATCCTTGGGTGCATCTCATCCAGTCCTGGTGTCTTATCAATTTTAAGTACAGTCACCTACCCAATTCCTCCTCTTCCATCAATTGTAAACACTCCTAGTGCCTTTTTCACCATGGCCTAGGTAGCATCCTCTTCCTTGGTAAAGACAGGTGCAAATAATTCATTTAATACCTCAGCCATGTCTTCTGCATCCATGTGTAAATCCCTTTTTGGTCCCTAATTGGCTCTCCTACTCCTTTTACCACCCACTTACTATTTATATGCTTATAGAAGACTTTGGGATTCCCTTTTATGTTAGCTGCCTGTGTCTTTTCATATTCCCTTAGCATACCACTCAGCACAGATGCAATATCAAATCTGGGACTTTACTCTTTACAGCTCTACAACAAAGCAGCTGGTGCCTTTACCCACTAAGTTGTCAAGTCCACTGATGGCATGTCACTTGAAGCAATGAAATGATGAGTTTAAAATGTCATCCTCTCCGCCCTCACAGCTATCTTAAATACAGGTGAAACTACGAATGCTAAAGCAGCAAGTTCTCATCCGCTGAGGAAGGAAACATACCTGGTAATGCAATATTCCTTATCTCCTGGTATATTTAAGTAACGAGGTCTTTCACCTGTTGCAATAATGAATTTTTCTCCTGAGTGAAAGGTCACTTTACCCCGCTTGTTGGTTGCCTTTGGGTGGGAAAAAGACAAAACCTTTTAAAGCATGGCTTTCCATACACAAAACTGCTCAAATTCAAAGCAGCATACAGAAAAATTCACTTGGAATTATATAGCGCATCATAAAGACATCAAGAGAAACTGAGCAAAGAGGATTTAATCTATTCCCGTCCCATCATGCTATTAAAATCCAGCTAACCAGGGGCATATTTTTCCCCATTAACTATTAGTAAAAGTACTGTATAAAAGGGAAACCTGCTATATACTCATGTCAAAGTTAAAGTTAACAAGAAAAGCTCTTAAATGCTCTATCAGCACTTTGTTCCTTGTCTATGATTTCCTTGTTGTGAAGCCCTGAAACTTATTGCTACTGCAAGTTCTCGTCCCTTCTTTATTGCATGCATCACACCATCTAACCAAGAGTGACTAGAGGTGTGTTGATGGGCCTTGTGTTTTTACATTAATGTATAGGATGCACGCCTCGCAGGCAAAGCCAGCATTCTTTTCCCATTCCTAATTGCCCTCAAAGTGATGGTGGTGAGCCACATCCATGAACTGCTGCAGTGCCTTGCCATAACTAGTGCAGTTTGTCACTATACCCATCCATTACACCCTAATCCGTCATTATGGTGCTGTCACAAGGACTTTATGCAGTAAAATATAATGCCAGAACAATGATCTTGACACATCCTAGTTTTGTTGCGTCTGGAACGTGCGCTTCAGCATCAATACCCGGCAGCAATAAAATTAGTGAACAATTCGCAATGTATGCACTACTAAGAATTGGCAACATTGTGTTAAAAGCAAGTCATGACTGATAGTTTTACTAGCATTTAAATGGATTAAGGGATGCAGGTATATCAGATATGCATTTTCAGAAGGCATTTTCTTGATAGAAAATTTCAGGCACCAGTATAAAAGGGAATCTAGAAGGACAGATAGAAAACAAAGTCTGAGTAAATGATTATTGCACTGGCTGAATGAGACACAGAAGTGGAGCACTCCATAAGTCATTGTCAGATCCTCCTTTATTCTCTGTACATGTAAATGATTTTGATTTCAGTTCAAGAAGCAGATTCTGGAAAGCGGTTACTGACAAAAAAGGAAGCTCAGTAAATGAGGTTTACAAGTTCAGAAAGACGATGATTAGTCGACTGGGTAGACATGTAATCGATCCAAGTGCGAGGTTACTTCTTAGGGAGAAATAAACAAGGAAATGGGAAGTTTAGGGAAATGAACTCCTCACATTCATGCCAAGTTAGGAAAATTGTTGGGAGTCTAATTTCTGGCTTCACAATATACCTTGGGGTTCTGGTCTGGGATCCTAACAGAACACAGGTGGATTTATAAAAGGGAAATCATGTTTAACAAACCTCTTGGAAGTTTCTTGAGGATGTTAGCTGTAGTACGGATGGAGAACCAGGGACATGATGTATTTGGATTTTCAGACATTTTTTGATAAGGTCCCATACAAGAAGAAGTTAGTAAACAAAATTAGAGTACACAAGATTCGGTGTTATATGCTGGCATGGATTGAGAATTGGTTAACAGAGTAGGAATAAACAGGTCATTCTCAGGATGGCAGGCTGTTACTAGTGGAATACCATGTGGATCAGTGCTGGGCCACAGCGGCTCACAATCTATACAAGTGATCTGGATGTGGGGGCGAAATGCAATATTTCCACATTTGCTGGTGACAAAACCAGGTGGGAATGTAGGTTGCGAGGATGATGCAAAGAGGCTTCAAGGGGAGTTGGATAGGCAAGTGAGTGGGCAAGAACATGGCAGATGTGAGAAATTATCCACTTCAGTAGAAAAAACAGAAAGACAGAGTATTTAAGTATAGGTTGGGAAGCGTTGATGTTGAAAGGACCTGGGTTTCTTTGCTCATCAGTTAGTAAAGTTAGCATGCAGATGCAACAAGCAATGAGGAGGGCAAATGGTACGTTGGCCTTTATCGCAAGGGGATTTCAGTACAGGGGTAAAGATGTCTTGCTGCAATTGTACACAGCCTTGGTAAAACCTCACCTGGAATATTACGTACAGTTTTGGTCTCCTTATCCAAGGAAGAATATAATTACTGTAAAGGGAGAGTAAGGAGGTTAACTAGACTAATCCCGGTGATAGCAGGATTGTCTGAGAGGAGATAGAGGAAACTGAACCTGTATGCTTGAGAGTTTTGAAGAGTGACAGGGTACATGTGGATAGAATGTTTCCCCTAGCTGAGGAGTCTACAACCAGGGCCACAGACTCAGGCTTAGGGGTTTAGGAATAAGATATGGAGGAATTTCCTCACTCATAGGTTGACAATTCCCTGTCCAGAGGACTGTGGAAGCATAATCACCGAGCATGTTCAAGACAGAAAATCATAGAATCATAGAACCCTACAGTGCAGAAGGAGGCCACTCGGCCCATCGAGTCCGCACCGACCACAATCCCACCCAGGCCCTACCCCCACAATGATAGATTCTAATTACTAATGACATCAAGGAATATGAGGATTGTGGAGTAAAAGAGTGTTGAGATAGACGATCAGCCATGGTCTGTTTGAATGGCAAAGCAGGTATGGTTAGCTGAATGATCTACTCCTGCCCCTATGAATAGGAAAACACTATCCCCCGGATGGGAATCATCAATTTAGAATTATTTAAATGAGACACATCAAAATTAATTTCTTTGCAAACGAGGGACTTGCTGGAACATGGAATGTTTTACCACAGGAAGTGCTTATGACATCTTTTTAAAAAGGAAAAATGGATAAATGTGAAGCAGAAGACGACACAAGACTGTGGAGAAACAATGGAGCAGCTTTGGATTGACCTAGCAGAGGTAGAGTGAAGTCAAATAGACTGCTTCTGTGCTGTAAACTCCCATAATCACAGAAAAAATAATTTGAACATGCTCAAATTCTGTTTCCCAATAGAATCTGTATACCAACACTTTGAATAAGTTCAATGAGCTGACTCGACAGGTACAATAATGAATGGAATATTTCATTCTAAATGACCAGCATGCATTATTCAAATCTCTTTTTAAAGTTACAGGCGTTTGATTTGCTGTCATACAATGATAAATGATCTAGCCATATATCCAACAGAATGACTTCCAATTCCAAGAGGAGAGTACCGTGTCAAATTAGAATTAATACTTCAGAAAAATGGTCATGTTACAAGGCAGCTACTGATGCAATAAAATCTTGCATACAGCACAAACACTTGGCTTTTCATAGAAGGCATTTCGGTCCTTCCAGTCTGCACCAAATCTCTGACACAGCAATTTACCTAGGCCCACCCCCTGCTCTATCCCCATGACCTCACACAATTATCCCACTAACCTACACATCTTTGGACATTAAGGGCAATTTACATGGCCAATCCACCTAACCTGTACATCTTTGGACTATGGGAGGAAATCAGAGCACCCGGAGGGAACCCACGCAGGCATGGGGAGGACACGTAAACTCCACTCGGACTGTCCCCAATGTCGGAATCGAACCTGGGTCCCTGACACTGTGAAACAGTAGTCTTAACCACCATGCTGCCCCCAATACATCAACTGCTATAAAACAATCTCAAGCTTCCATCTTACAATTACAGGTTAATTCCGCCGCTGTTCAGAGTTGGAGTTCAGACAAATTTTGAACTGTGACTGGATTGGATAAGAAAACAATTGTACTTCTCATGTTCCAAAGCACTGTACAGTCAATGGAAAAAGATTCATGTTGTTGAAGCTTTTATTCATCAGGACAATTCACAAGAGTAGCAAATGTAAAGGGAACAACTGTTTATACAGTTTGAAAAGAGTGCTGATTGGCTGGCAAGTGGTAGAGGTATTGCAATTGGGAAGGTATCAGTTAATTGACGACTGATGGTTAACTGCTAAGCTCTGTCTCAATTTAAACCACGCAGGTTGTCTCTGGTTGATTAAGGAATTCCCCTGGGGGAACTCAGCATTAAAACAACTTTTAAAGAGCAAAACTAACATGGAAAGGTTTTCAGGCAGAAATCAACAACCTACAATCTATTCACTTTTGTAAAACCTTGCAACATACCCATCCATCAGTCCAACCCCAACATCTTAAAGACATGTCTCAAATATTCTACAAAACAGCAACAAAATCCTTTAGGAGAAACAGCAAATCTTACCAGTCCTACGTATTCTCATCTCGAAGATGCATTACGTTAATTATAACAAAAGAAAAATCATATGCACTTTAACAGGGTGCAATCATTGTAATGTGTAAATCGATCTCAGCACCTGAACAAATTCCATATCTTCCAATTTACTGGAATCAAACATCTGTCCTGCTGTTAAGACACATGATGATCATAATTGTAAACAAAGGGACCCAACCATTTTAAGTACCTTCCCACTGTATTGATTATCCTCTCGTCTATTATGTGGAGAATCCAGCTTCTAAAGCCCAAAATATTCACGCTGCTTTCCAAAAAATTACAGTGCTGTTTGAGAGGCAAGGGTAATGTGACAGACAACAGTAATTCTAGAAAACCAAAGTAATATTACAAACAAAAGCTTGTCATTACATACCTTTATCTTATATGGCTCCACGAACTCTGCGTAGCTGTTGTTGTAAGTTACTTTCTTGTCCCGTAATGCCACCCTGTAGCCCCAATTCAGAGAGCCAATGTAATTCTGGATGGCTTCTTTCATCTTGCCCCAGTTGTGGTCAACTAATTCATACAAAACAAGAATCCTTTGATAATGTAGATTTATAACAGCTTCATACAGAATCTTCAGCTTTATTGCTGACAACAAAGGCTTTCATTATTGGAAAATCTCTCAATAGTTAACATTCCAAATGAAGTAAATCAGGAAAAACATAGCAGCAAATTCTAACCGCCATGCGTCTCTCTACAACTAGCATGGCGTCTGAATCTTTTTTGGGCATTGACAGTCAAGTTCAGTATGAATAGGCAAAAAGATGTAAATGAAAATAAAGGGACACAAGATCAGGATAAGTAAAGGCAATTCGGGCCATTTGTCTGAGCGGAGGACAAACGTCAACTGGCAGCTGATCGGCTCATGTTGCTTCAGTCTAAATCAGCAATGGCTGCGTGGAGGTCGAGGAGGAAGAGTTGATTATTTTTTAATTGTTGAATGTTGACAATGCAGTCATCTTTGTTACACATCTCCCTTTTACAATCAAGTTGCTAACTCAGAGGCTACCGAGTCAACTAGCAACTTTGGGATTGGAGTCACACACAGAAGAACAGGCAGAGGTAGCAGGTTTCCTTCCCTGAAGGTCATTAATGAGCCAGTTGGATTTTCATATCCAACAGCTGTTGGTGATTGGTCTGCTGCCATCCCAGTTACAGATTCATTTCATTCAATTTTACCACCATACAAAGCAGTCCCAACTATTTATTTTCCTCGCCGTTGTGTTAATTATCCATCTAATCTATTATGTGGAGAATCCAGCTTCCAAAACAGCTCAAAGTCTTACCTTTCTCACCAAACTCCCAGCCAAATTTACGAGAATCTGAGAGGCCCTGGCCCAGGATAGCAGCCTGATGCATCAGCTTCTTTGGAATGCAGCCAACATTTACACAAGTGCCTCCAAGTCCTGAAAACAATAAGAGAAGGTGGAGGAGAAACTGATTAAAACAGTCAATTACAGATGTTTTTATAAAATAATTATCTTCTGAAATCTATAGTTCAGGTCTGTATGGTACAGCATATACTCTGGGTTCAATACTTCAATGCCCATCATGAAGAGTGGCTCAATCGTACCATTACTGACAGTCCTGAAGAATATACCTGCCAGACTGGTCAGCAGAAAGTGTGGGGGAACCAAGAGGGAAAAACCTACTTCAACATCACCCTCAATCTATCTGCCACAAGTGCATCTGACAAAGACAATACTGATGGAGCAACCACCACCCAGTCCTTCTGAAGACAATGTTCCGGCTTCATACTGAGGATATCCTCCCTCTGACCACCGTGCGAACTGGAATAAATGAGAACCAATCTAGCAGTTCAAACTGGGCATCTATGGAGGTGCGATGGACCATCACCAACAGAATCATGTTCAACCAAAATCTGTAACTTTGTAGCTCAGTATACCACTTATACTATCATTACGATAAGCCAAGAGGTCAATACTGGTTCAATGAGGAGTGCATACCAGGAACAGAACAAGGCAAATCTAAAATAACATGTCAACCTGGTGAAACTACAACAAAGGACTACGTGCATGCTAAACAGTGGAAGCAGCATGATGGAACTAACCAGATCAGATCAGATCTAAGCGTGCTGTTCTGCCACATCCAGTCATCAATGGTGGTGGACAATCAAACAACTAACCAGAAAGGCAGTTCCACAAATCATGACAGCAGAATCTGGTACGTCCATGCAAAAAGACAAGACTAAAGACAAACATTTGCCCCAATCTTCAGCTGGAAATGCCAAGTGAATGATCTATCTAGGCCTCCTCCTGAGGTCCCCAGCATCACAGATGCCAGTCTTCAGCCAATTCGATTCACTCCATGTCTTATCAAGAAATGGCTGAATGCATTGGATACTGCAACGGTTACGGGACCTGACAGCATTCTGGATATCAAAGACTTGTACTCCATGAATACCCATGCCCCTAGGCAAGCTGTTCCTGTACAACACTGGCATCAACCTGGCAATGTGGAAAATTGCCCATGCAGATCTTGTCTAGAAAAGGCAGGACTAATCCAACCCGGTCAACTAACGTCCTATCCATCTACTCTCCATCATGGGCAAAGTGATGGAAGAAGTCATCAATAATGCTACCAAGTGGCACTTGCTTAGCAATAACCTGCTCACTGAAGCTCAGTTTACTTCTACCAAGGTCATTAGTTGGTGACAACACATGGCTGTGAAAGCTGAACCACGAAGATGAATGATGAGGCTCAAGTGAGAGCATTTGAAATGAAAGGACTCAGAGGATATTATGTCGTGTCATGGACAATCAAGCAGACAAACGAATGGGTGCTCAAGGAAGCTGGTGTTAAGAGGAATTTGTCTCAGGCAATGATAGCAAAGAAACTCTCATATTTTGGACATGATGCAAACAGGAGTAGAAAAAGACGTAATGTAAAGCAAAACACCTGGAAAACATGTGCAAGGAAGAGCCAAGATGGTATAGGTGGATAATATCAGGACATGGAATGGCCTCTATATGGGACTGGCTGTGGAGAAAGATTGCTCATTGTCTGGCCAACTCTCTGAACAAGGACAGATGAAAGGCAAGACAAGGTCATTCAACTCCAGACCGCATCGCAACAAATCAAATTCAAGTGCTGAGGTGAGAGTGACTGCGCTGGACATCAAGGCAGAATTTGACAGTGACTGGAAAGTTAAAGTAAATGGGAATTAGGGGTAAACTCTCTACTGGTTGGAGTCATAACCTGGAACAAAAGAAAGACAATGGTGAACATGGAAGCCAATCATCTCAATTCCACGACATTGATGAACAGTTCCTCATGCTGGTGTCCTAATCCCGGTGATCTTCAGCTACTCAATAACTCTCTTCCCATCACAATGTCAGAAGTGGGGATGCTCACTGATAATTGCAAATAATCAGTACCATTCACAATTCCTCAAATACTGACGCAGTCCATGCTCACATGCAGCAAGACTGGACAACATTTAGACTTGGGCAGATGAGTAGCAAGTAACATTTAAACAAGTACTGGGAAATTACCATCTCCAGCGAGAGAAACTAACTATTTCCCCTTGACATTCAACGACCGCACAACAACTTGTAAAGCCATCTTCGACAGCCTCTTTCAAATTAAAACTGAATCCCCGTGAACATGCATACCATTGACCAGAAAATTACTGGCCAGCCACATAAATACTCTGGCTAATATGCAGGACAGAGACTGAGAATTTAGCAGTGAATAAATCACATCCTTACTCTCCAAAGTCTATCATTATCTGCCAGGCACAGTGAGGTGTTTGAAGGAATATCTCCACTTGCCTGGATGATTAACAGTCAAAAAGTTCAACATCATTCAGGACAAAAAAGCCTGCTTGATCAGTTCCCCGCCCACCACATTAAGCAGTCACTCCTTCCATCACCAACATACAGTGACAGCACAACGCACTATCCATAGGGTACACTGCCAAGCCTCTTTCAGCAGCACCTTCCAAACCCATAACCTCAACCTAGAAGGACGATGGCAGCATATGCAAGGAACATCACCACCTGCAAATTTCCTTCCATTCCACATACCATCCTGGCTTGGAACTATATTGCCATTTCTTCACTTCCTAGAACTCCTTTCCTAACAGCATTGTGGGTGTACTTACAAATGGACTGCAGTTCACCACACCTCAAAGGCAATTAGAATTGGGCAATATTTTTTTTAATGTGAGGCTTACATTAACACTGCAATGAAGTTACTGTGAAATTCCACTAGTTGCCACACTCTGGCACCTGTTCGGGTCAATGCACCTAACCAGCACGTCTTTCAGACTGTGGGAGGAAACCCACGCAGACACGGGAAGAACGTGCAAACTCCACACAGACGGTGACCCAAGCCGGGATCGAACCCGGGTCCCTGGCGCTGCAAGGCAGCAGTACTAACAACCGTGCCACCCTTCTGGCCTCATCACTGACACCCACATCCCAAAAATCAACAACAAAAAAAAACCCCACAGGTTTCGAGTACAAAACATCCAGATTCTTCTCACTTTCCATGATTCCTGCCAACAATATCAATCAAAAATCAATATCAAACTTTGTGATGAGTTAAAGTTGTATGACAAGAATTCCATGCTTATATTCTCAGAGTGAAACAAACAATCATGTAGGATTCAATGGGGAACATTTCAATGCCACTGCTTTAAGTAAGACTAAACCCAGGTTTGAGGTGTGGAAATACAGCAAAATGAGAATCTTAAGACTAATGAACAGCTTGGTTAGGTAGTGAAAGTTATCTGTAACTGGTGATTATATCTAAATGCATGTTGAAATGTCTCCAAAAAAAACAGCTCAAATCAGGACAGGCAAAAAAAACCTACCCCATGTAGCTCCCATAGGTGTCGGCACAACATAGTCAAGCACCAAGACTTTTCTTCCAAGGTTTGCAGCTTCCTGTAAACAGTAATGACAGATTTTATTTATTTTTAGCCAAAAATGAGCCAATATAATTCCATTCTATACAACAGTCAATTCAGTCAAATTCAACACAACCTCCATTAAATTTCCAGGTCAAAAAATCTCAATAGCCAGGCAGAGAATAGGGTTAAAAGCTAAATAAGTTGCTGGAGTCTATTATCAATAAAATCTACAAGTTTAAGACATTTCAGTTAGATAAAAAAGAATGCTGGTAACTGTCAAACAAAATATTTTACTTACACCAAGTGAATGGAGCTGGTTCAGGGCAGTACTACGTGACTCACAAACTTTGGCATTGAATTTGTTTTTCTCCCCATACACCTCGGCAGAAAACTATTTTTTATGCAAGCCGCCAATAAAAGCTATTCACTCTTGCAAAATTGTCTCAAGACATTTGATCCAATATTGTACGAGATTATATAGTACCAGTCCATTCCCCATCTCGAAAGGCCATCTCTATTTTTTAAAAATTCATTCTTGGGATGCAAGTTTTGGTGGAGAACTCAGCATATATTGCCCACTCCTAATTGCCTTCTTGAACTGATGCAGTCCACGTGACATAGGTACACCAACAGTGCTGTTAGGGAAGGAGTTAAAGGTATTTTGACCCAGCAGTGAAGAAATCGCAATACATTTTGAAGTCAAGATGTTGTGGTGACTGGCTTGGAGGGGAGTCAGCGGAGATTTCTCCCCCTGAATCCCATTGACTCTAGGTATGCTCAGACGGCTTGATGCTACATTTAGTGAAATGCTGTCTTGGTGTCAAGGATAATCACTCTCACCTCACATATGGTGTTCAGCTCATATAAACCACATTCACTGGTTCTCCTTGGTCAACTCTACTAGTTACATCTTGAATCACTGTCTGTGTGGAGTTTGCACATTCTCCTCGTGTCTGCGTGGGTTTCCTCCGGGTGCTTCGGTTTCCTCCCACAGTCCAAAGATGTGCAGTTAGGTTGATTGGCTATGCTAAAATTGCCACTTAGTGTCCTGGGATGCATAGATTAGAGGGATTAGCAGGTAAAATATGTAGGGATATGGGGGTAGGGCCTGGGTGGGATTGTGGTCGGTGCAGACTCGATGGGCCGAATGGCCTCTTTCTGTACTGTAGGGTTTCTAGTATTTCTATTTGAATAGATTAATCAAGCACGATTTCCCTTTTGTAAATCCATGCTGACTTTATCTGATTATGCCACTGCCTTCCAAATGCTGGGTTATGAAATCCTTAATAATAGACTCCAGCAACTTCCCCAGTATCGACGTTAGGCTCATTGGCCTATAGTTCCCGGTTTACACTCTATCTCCCTTTTTGAATAGTGGGCTTACATTAGCTATCCTCCAGCTCCTCACTAAAACATGTTTCTCTCAGCACTTCTGATGCATTATTCATGTCTTCCTTTGTGAAGACTGAAGAAGAGTGCAAATTTAATTCCGCAGCCGATTCTTTATTCCCCACACAATGAACCCGTTTGTTCCATATTATTATTCCATGAATCTTTAGAATTCTCTTGTTAGAACACACAAGCACAGGAACCACTTGATTTTAAAAAGATTGTGCAGGGTGGCATCCTTAACTGCTGTTCTAATATTCCAAGTAAGAAGTTTAACAACACCAGGTTAAAGTCCAACAGATTTATTTGGTAGCAAAAGCCACACCCATCTCCACATCATGACTAATATTCCAAGCCAGACAAGATATCCAAACATACAATTCACCATACTATTGAGAAGGCATTCTCAAGGTACCATTAATCATTGCCTGCCTGTTTTTAAGGAAATATATATAATTGGAGGCAAAGGAGATTTACTAGGATGATCCCAGGTATAAACAGGTTGGGTCTGTACTCCTTGGAGTTCAGAAGACAGATTATACGATTGAAACATTTGGGATTCTTAGGGAGTTAGACAGGACAAATGTTACAAAGATCATGGAATCATAGAATCTCTACACTGCAGGAGGCCATTCGGCCCATCAAGCCTGCACCAACAACAATCCTACCGAGGCCCCATCCCAGTAACCCCATGCATTTACCCTGATAATCCCCCTGATACCGAGGGGCAATTTCCCATGGTCAAACAACCTAACTCACATCTTTGGACTGTGAGAGGAAACCGGAGCTCCTGGAAGAAACCCACGCAGTCACGGGGAGAACGTGCAAACTCAACACAGACAATCACCTGTGGTTGGAATTGAACCCGGATCCTTGGCGCTGTGGGGCAACAGTGCTAACCACTTGCCACCATGCCACCCTGTTTCCAGTCATGGGAGAGTGTAGCACCAAGCGCATAGCCAAAGAATAACGGGATATTTATTTAAGGTGAATTTGAGGAAGAATTTCTTCTCTCAAAATGTGGTGAATCCTTGGAATTCTTGACCTCAGGAAGCTGTGAAGGCCGGGTCCTTGAATATTTTCAAGGCTGAGATGATAGGTTTTTAAATCCCCAGTAGGGGAATGAAGGGTTACAGAAGTTATGCAGGAAAGTGAAAAGTGTTTAGATCAGCCATGATTTTATTAAATGTTGGAGCAGGCTCGAAGGGCTGAATGGCTACAGTTCCAATTTCTTATGGCTTTTAGAGCCTTGCCATGCTTCAACATACTGTGACTAAAGTAGAAAGTATATAGTGCCTTTAACGTGCTAAAATGTCCCAAAGCACGTTACAAGGATATAACAAAAGCTGACATAGCCAAACCTCACAGGATAATGGAACTGTCCAAAAACCAGATTAATGGAGGACAGAGGTGCAGGAAGGTAAAGCATCTTAGGAAGGGAATTATGCAGCTTAGGGCACAGGTAGCTGAAGGCACAGTCACCAATGATAAACCAATTTTTAAAAAATCAGGAATGCACAAGGGGATAGAATTGGGAGATGTGACACAATGGAGCAATTTGAAAACAAAGATGGGACCTTTTAAAAAATTGAGGTATTTCTAAGCCAGGAACCAATGTGGATCAGAAAGCACAATTTGGCGAGAGCTAGGATACATACAGCAGTTTTGGATGAGCTCAAATTAATGAAGAGTGCAAGAGGGAAACTGGCCAGGAGAACATTTGAATAGTTGTATCTAGAGGAGACAAGCATGGGTGAAGGATTTTGCAAATGAACAGAGACAGAGACAGGCAATTTCACGGAGTGGAAATAGACAATTTTATGATGGAAGACTGGCTATTGGTTTCTTTGCTGGTCAAAAATATAGAATTAAAAATAGTAACTGCCAGCTGTTAGCATGAGCAGCCGAGAATATACATTTCAATCTGGTATTCTGATGATACTGTCATACATCTTGGTTCAGTGGTAGCACTAAGCACTCAGACAAGTTTAAACCCCACTCAGAACCAAGTACTAAGGAAATACTGCACTGTTGGAGATGTAGACTTTTGGGTGAGATGTTAAACTGAGGCCAGCTACGCTGAAATGGGCAGGTAAGATCCTACAGCAAAGCTAAATATTGTAAATTCTGTATATCTGAAACAATGAGTCAGTAAATGCTGGTATTAAGCTTGGTAACAAATCTCTATGAAGAAAAAGCCAACAATTCAGAAGAATCTTTCATCACTATCAGCCTGTACACTGTGCAAAAAGGGTGCATCCATTTGCAAGATGCATAAAGTCTACTTAAGAGTGATCAGGGACAATCAAACTCAAGATCAGGTAGCATAAATTCAAAAACTCTTAATTCAAATAAAGTACAACAACAATTGGAAAGCGTGGGCTGGAACACGAAGCAGCCTCTGCCAAGTTTCACGTGTAATGTACTCTAATTATAATAATTCATTAGATAGGTACTATCTGGTTCTATTTTCCAGTATTTGCTTTCACCATCTGTATAAAAGCAAGCTGCGTACACTATTACCTTTGAAGCTGCAAGTCCTCCAGAACCACCACCTATAACTATGAGATCATAATCATACAGTTCACCTCCCTCCAAAAGCTTCTTCAACAAGCCATCTTCATAAGCCTGCAGAACAAACACAATTACTGAAGCATGTTTCACATGGTTTAATTTGCTTAAAAGCTCCACTACAACATCATCAAACAATAGAGGGAAAGAATCAGAGGCAGACTGATATAAAAAAAATGTAAAGATCATACTTGCACAGTGGGGGAGTGGGCTGTTCACTAGTTTGATTTCTGGGATAATAGGTTTGTCTTGGGTGGGTGGGGGGGGGATTTCTTAGAATCATAAAATCCTACAGTGCAGGAGGTGGCCATTTGGCCCATTGAGTCTGCACTAACCACAATCCCACCCAGGCCCTATCCCCATAACCCCATGCATTTACCCTAGCTAGTCCCCCTGACACTAAGGGCAATTTAGCATGGCCAATCTACCTAACCCGCACATCTTTGGACTGTGGGGGGGGAAACTGTAGTTTCTTGTAGTGAAGGCTAATCTATAAGGGAGTCAAGGATTGTGGGGGAAAAAAAAGTGGAGTTAAGGCCACAATCAGATCAGCTATGATTTTATTGAATGGCAAAGCACTAAAGGGGCCAAATAGCCTACTGCTGCTTCTGTTTCTTATGCTTCCCCAACAATAATAGGGACAGGATTTTTAATTAATCCCAAATTTACCACAGGAGTGGAGATAGTGCTCCTTTGTCAAATCACTTACAGATTGATAGACAGCCAAACGCAAAATGCTGCATTGTCTTTTTTTTTGCCCTCTTCAGGGAATGGGAAAAATAAACTATTTCCCAGACATCTGCCAATTTGTTTTAAAATTTTTCATCAAGTTACCTCTGCCTTTTCTCCCTCAAACCAGAAAGATACCAAGTTGCGGAGGACAGTGACAAAATTGTGTATCATAAAACAACAACAAAACACATTTTAAAATTTAACTTCATTTTAAGAAGGGTTATAGCTGTGTAATAGGTTGCAGGAGTAAACTAAAGTGGACTCTTCTTCCCAGGTTTAAGCATAATTGCATTAAGTACCCTCTACCTACCTTGGCTACCATTTTTCATGGTAATATGATAATACAATCAATTTTTGTTTCCAGAAATACAAGGCTTGGAACTAAAATAAAGTTAAAGTTGAAGTTAAAGTTAATTTATTAGTCACAAGGCTTATATTAACACTGCAATGAAGTTACTGTGAAATTCCCCTATATTTTATTCAAACTTAAGCAGATACAAAATGCATCATTTACAAGTTATGCCACTGCTCTATAACATGTAAAGCGAGTCAGAAATAGCAGAGCTCAACTGCAGGATCCACCACTGCCAATAAAGTTGCCAAACAATATCAGCATTAGAACCAATTTGCGGATTGCAAGGAAGCAACGCAATCTCAGTTCTGAAAAATTGAGATCAGTTATCACAACCTTGGAATGTCAATATAAACAGAGATAAAATAGTTTTCCTCAGCCAGCGTACTCAATGTCACCCATTATATAAAGTGTTTTCTCTCCTCCCCACCCCCTTTACTTTCAAGGCCTCAAGAATGAGAAAAGCAAAGTCATGCCCAGCAAGATTAAAACTTCTTTAATGTATTTTGTTCCATTAACCCATCTTGTGGTTGTGCAATTTGGATAATAGAAAAACAGCATCACCCAATTACAACTTTCACCGCCCCAATCTGTCTACACCCTAGGAAAAAATATCAGTGAACCCCAAAGCAACCAGCCCATCTAACCTTTGCTGATGTGTCTTTCTTCTCTTTGCTTCTATCTTTTAATTGCTCCATTCATTACCAATTTCCCACCCATTTAAATATTACCTTTTAGCTTCTTTCCCCTTTTGGATTTTCACTAAAGTTACTCCTCCCATTGCTCACAATTTGCTGTTTTCCTTCCACAAGAACAGAAAGCACTTATTATTGAAATTAATGTTTCCCACTTTCATTCTGCCAGAGAGAGAAAAACAGTCAAGTCAGAACTATGTCCTAAAACAGACCAACTACCAACAACAAACATTACAATCAAAAACATCATCAAGATCATGTGCATCAGTAACTTTTCCATCACAGTACGTAACCTCCAAGGACAAATCTCTGTCTGATGTCAATCTATATAGAAACCAGCTTTCAATATCCTAGGCTCAACCTTTGACTTATGCTCAATTTGTAGATTTAAGTCTCAACAGCAAGACATGACAAATCAGCATTTGTGCCACGAGTTAAGGAAAGAAAAGGGCAGTGTTCCTACTCGTCAGGTGCCCAACCCATCACCTCTCCTGTTGTACAAGGATCGAGCTGGAAGAGGCAATAAAAAGGAGTAAAGACCAGCTATGATTATTCCATTATGGATTTCCATCACGAACGAGCCATTGACATTCCCTAAACAGAAAAGCAAAGCAAGTGTTAACTACATCCTCAATCCTACCAATTTCAAAATGTTTGGACAATGGGAAATGAGGAAGTCAAATAAAGTAATGTGAAACCTCCCGGCTTAACTTATTCTGTAAGCACCGTCTACGTCAGCAATCTACACAAATTGATAAGAGCACCACAGGCGTATCAGATCCTGCAGCATTTGTCAGAACATGTAACTTTGCAATAAAGACCAAAAGAGAAAATGCTGGGAAATCTCAGGCAGATCTGGCAGCATCTGTAAGGAGAGAAAAGAGCTGACGTTTCGAGTCCAGATGACCTTGTGTCAAAGCTAAAAGGCAGAGAAAGTGGGAGATATTTATACTATAGGTTGAGGGAATTAAAGATGAGTCATAGCCACAAAAACAAGGGGAAAGGCTAAGAGGTGCTAATGGCAGTCCATAGAGAGAATAGAAGGTGTGAATGGCCAAAAGGTAGATAAGAAATCAGAGGGTAAACTGGAATGGGAAACAAAGGTGGAGAAAAGGAAGAAAGGGGGGCTAAAATAGGGGGCAAGATTTGATTTATTGTCACATGTATTAACAGTGAAAAGTACTGTTTCTTGCACGCTATATAGCCAAAGCATACCGTTCATAGAGAAGGAAAGGAGAGAGTGCAGAATGTAGTGTTACAGTCATAGCTAGGGTGTAGAGAAAGATCAACTTAATGCGAGGTAGGTCCATTCAAAAGTCTGACAGCAGCAGGGAAGAAGCTGCTCTCGAGTCTGTTTGTACGTGACCCAGACTTTTTTCCCCCAAAGGAAGAAGGTGGGAGAGAGAGAGAGACAGACAGACAGACAGGAGGGGCGGGGGGGGGGGGGGGGGGGGGGGGGTGTCGAATTTGATGTTGAGACCAGAAGGCATAACGTGCCTAGCCGGAAGAGATGCTGTTCCTGCAGTTTGTGTTGAGCTTTCAATAAACACCTCTGGCTAACAATCGGAGTAAGGAGTTTAACAACACCAGGTTAAAGTCCAACAGGTTTATTTGGTAGCAAAAGTGTGGCTTTTGCTACCAAATAAACCTGTTGGACTTTAACCTGGTGTTGTTAAACTTCTTACTGTGTTTACCCCAGTCCAACGCCGGCATCTCCACATCATAACAATCGGAGGCAGAACTGCTGGCTGTTTGCTTTTCCTACCCCGTACAGAGCTCAGTTGTACACCCCAAAACACAGCATCAGGTGCTATTAGTTAATTCAGTACAGACAAGAGAATCCAGCCTCAAACTTTCTTGGTCTATATCACCACGCATTTACCAAGAAAGTTCAAACAGCCATTTAAAACGAACCCCAAGGCCAAACATAGTTCAGACCACGGCTTCTGAAAACATTCATAAATAATAAGTAATAAAGCAGAAATAATAAATACATAACAGAGCTAGGCAAGTGCAGAGTTATTTCCTTTACAAATTTAAGGCTTTATGGAATTTTATTAGCGGTCGGGTGTATTAGTTTTCACCAAAAACCCCATTACCTGTACAGTTTTGTCACATCCACCCAAGTGAGCTTTGTTTACAAATACACTGGGAACAGTCTTCTGGCCAGTCATTTCATGTAACACGTTCTGCATATTACTTCCCTCTTCTGTAAAAAAAGCCACACGCAAAAAATTCCAAGTTTGTATCATGATAACAAGATGGCCAAACACATTCTACAATCTCGATTTGTAGTACACAAGGTTAGCGTGCTGTGGTGAAACGCCCCAATTTGGTCAGCAGCTGAATTTAAAAAGCGGCTAGAGTCTGCTTTTTAAACGCAGGTAATGGAAAAGTAGATAAAGGATTATACAAACTGACGTGCACCAAATAAAAATGACTTGGTGTTTACTTGAATCATATATAGTGTGGGGAACCATGTATATTACAATCAGTGATGCAGTCAAACACATGTCTGAGAAAGAGTGGGGAAGTAGACTGGTGAAATGTGCATACACATTTAATTGATAATTGTGAAGTGATGCATCTTGAAAGAGAGGGGCAATATAATTTAAATTTTACTATTTTAAGGACAGCAAAATAAGGAAGGTATGGAAGCTTATGGGATACTTGGCTTTGCAAACCAGGTCATCAAATACAAAAACAACCCATGCTAAACTTTCATAAATTATTGGTTACAACACTGAGCACCACACTGTAGGAAGCATGTCAAGGTCTTCGAGGACATACAAGAGGTTTACCAGTAAAGATGCATGACTTCAGTTATGTAGAAAGGTTGGAAAAGCTGCAACTTTTGTTTTTGGAGCAGGACAGAAAGAGAGATAACAGATATTCAAAAATTGAGGGGTTTTGATTGAGGAAGATAAAGTGGAAACTATTTCCTGTGACAAACGGGCCAATAACCAGAGATTATAATTTAAAATACTGGTAAGAGAACTGGATGGAAATGAGAAACGTTTCCACGTAGAGGATTAAGATCTGGAACACAGTACCTGAAGGGGTGGTGGATGCAGATTCAAAAACAGCATTGAACATTTACTTAGAGGAATAGTTTCCAGAGATGGAGGAAATTTTAGTATGGGGCTAAATTATAGAGCTCTTTCAAAGAGCCTACATAGTCTACAATTGTACGAAAGCAAGTTGTGAGGGACATACAAGGTGCCTGCAAAAGGATATAGATAGGTTAATTGAATGGACAAAACTTCAACAGATGGAGTGAACATGGGAAAATGAGATTTTCCACTTTAGCAGGAAGAATAAAAAAGCAAAATATTATTTAAATGGGGAGATTGCAGAATGCTGCAATACAGATGGATCTGGTTGTCCCTGTACATGAATCACATGCATATAACTAGGAACGCAAAGGTTCTTGGCCTTTATTACAGAGGGATGGAGTATAAAAGTAGGGAAGTCTTGCTACAACTATGCAGTGCACTAGTGAAACCACACCTGGAATACCGTGTAGAGTCTTGGTCAACTTAAGCAGGGACACACTTGTATTGGATGCCAATCAGAGGAGGTTCATTAGGCTAATTCCTGGGATGACGGTTTTGTCTTATTCGGAAAGATTGAGCAGGTTGGGCCTTGACTCATTGATGTCTGGAAGTATGAGGGGTGATTTTTTTGAAAATGTTCGATGCTGTGGGGATGCTTCCTCACATGGGGGAGCCTAGAACTGGGTGCAGGGCAAAATTTAAATTAATGGGATCTCCCATTTAAGAATGGAGATTAGGAGGAACTTCCTCTCTCAGAAGGTCACTAGTGTTTAGCGTTCTCTTCCTCAGCGGTCATTAAATATATTTAAGGCGGAGTTAAGACAGATTTTTGATTGACAAGGGAGTCAAGTGTTATGGGGGTCAGGCAGGAAAGTGGAGTTGAGGCCACTTCAGAGCAGCCATGAATTTATTAAATGACTGCAAATGCTTGAGAGGCCTGCTGCTCCTTCTATTCTCAAGTTTTCAAATTTGAGGTATTGGGCTGGTGCTCAATTGTTTGAAAGCAATTCCCTGCTCGACACAGCATCATGTGGTTATCAAGGATGCAGTCTGAAATTGTTTAAACAATCACAGGAAATAATTTTTGGTTCATTTAGTCTGCCAATTATCCACTCTCTTTCATGGAACCTTTTATCTCATTGCATGTGGAGCCTTCCTGTGCACAAATATCAAAATATTACAGCAGTGACTATTTAACTGTATGTAATTAGCTGCAAAGTGTTTTGGGACATCTGGATGACTTAAAGGCACTTTTTCTTTCTAAACACATCTCCTGTTTGACAAGCTGTCATTAGTGAGATATTGAGAAATACAACTGAATTGCCCATATACCCGTGTAAAGGTCGACTGCACGGTAGAGTTCACATCTGATTTCTGGCTTTAAAAAAATAATTTTTCATACAGGGCAGCATGGTGGCCCAGTGGTTAGCACTACTGTCTCTCAGCACCAGGGACCCGGGTTTGATTCCCAGCTTGGATCACTGTCTGTGTGGAGTTTGCACTTTCTCCCCGTGTCTGTGTGGGTTTCCTCCGGGTGCTCTGGTTTCCTCCCACAGTCCAAAGATACGCGGATTAGGTGGATTGGCCATGCTAAATTGCCCCTTAGTGTCAAGGGGACTAGCTAGGGTAAATGCATGGGGCTGTGGGGATAGGGCCTGGGTGGGATTGTGGTCAGTGCAGACTCAATGGGCCGAATGGCCGTCTTCTGCACTGTAAGATTTTATAAGATAAAAATGAAAAATGCTGGATATATCCAGGTGCTGCAACATTTTGGAGACAAACAGACTTAATGTTTCAGATGGATAGGAGTGGTGGTGAATCGGGTGTGGGTGGAAGATTCCGGTCGGGTCTTCATCTGCATCCTAATAGTACGATGCAAATCAGTTTCAAGCTGAGGAGAAATTTCTTCAGCCAGAGAGTGGTAGGTCTGTGGAATTCATTGCCACAGAAGGCTGTGGAGGCCGAGACGTTGAGCGTCTTCAAGACAGAAATTGATAAATTCTTGATTTCTCGAGGAATTAAGGGCTATGGGGAGAGAGCGGGTAAATGGAGTTGAAATCAACCATGATTGAATGGTGGAGTGGACTCGATGGGCCGAATGGCCTTACTTCCGCTCCTATGTCTTATGGTCTCCAGCGTGTTTCCCAATCTGCACCAGCAGAAGAGCCCACGGGAAAGTTGCGTGAAACCAATTTTTTTGATTCCCGGCTCCATTGAACTCTGCCAGCGGGACCACGAGAGAATTCCACCAAATATTTCTAATGAGAGGATCTTTCTCAAAATCTTCCCAAATTTAAATGGGTAAACTTTTTTAGCTTAGCAATGTGTGATTTGGACTGCACTGCCTGTTACGACTGAATCTCCATCCATCACCCTTTCAAAGAGAACTGGACAGAAACATGGCGGGAAAGGATTGTGGGGCAATGGTGAAAAAGCAGGGAAATGGCCTCCTCTGCTGCAGCAATGATTCTCAGCTTGTTATCTTGTTCTATGCTATACAGCCTTTGCTGACAAGGAAACTAGATCAGTAAAGTTATTTCAGATCTATGCTTGGGAGCAACTAATTTAATTCGACACTTCAGATCAGAAAGTATTTGGTATCTACTGGCTTAACAAAAGCAAGGCAACGCATGCACACTTCACCTTAAACTAAATAAGGTTCCCAGTCTTGATCGCTATTTGGTGTCCCATGCTGAAAAGCAAACATTTCTAAAACTCTATTATGGACTGTTGTCATAATAGCCATTTGCAAAACAAGTTTGGACTGTAATTTGAATATTTTTCCCTTGCTCTGCATGACTCTGCACTTTTTCCTTTAACTTGGAAGGTCAAGTGTACACTGATAACAAGCAGGCAGCATGTTAAATATTAAATAGTATCTTAGAGTGAAAGAAGATAAACAGTTACTGACAAAACATAAAATATTACGGAATGTTACCTAGTAAATCAAGTTCCACAACATGAATATCAACGTCCATAGCACTGAACAGCTCTTTAACCTATATAAAACAAAACAACACATTACAAAAAGAAACCACTGCTAAAAACTATGATTTCCACATTCATCACATGTTTGAAGTACTACAAAGTACTGCACTCAACACCACAAATAAAGTTAGATAAACGATGGGTTTATATATTATTCTTCCAGCCTGAGTGTATGAACTCTCGCTGGAATATGCTTCCACAGGCAGTGCTCCAGAACCTCAACCCTGAGAGGTCTGTTTGTGCAATCGCAGAAATGAAGGCAGTCCATTTTGCATTGGGCAGCATCGCAGCCAAGTGGATGCTGCCAGCACCTGACAGTTACATTTTCCAGGAGTAATAGCTGTCAGGACAGAGGTCCCTGGACAATTATTTTCACTCCGGACCAAAGACAAGAGGCCAGGTTTAGTGTACGTCATGCCCTGCTGAGATCGGCAAAGTCAGTATAGAACAGTAATAAATCCTAGGGCCTTCATATTCCAGTTTTACTTCGAAATTATTAAATTAAAATCTTAATTATGTGGTTAACTGCTGATCGCTACATCTGTATTTTTGTTGCTGAGGAAACAGGTTACACCAATGATTCTATTAGAAAGATTTAGGCACCTGATGGTAGAAAGCAGAGGGTAATGGGGGAAGGATGCTTATCGGGTTGGAGATCTGTGACTAGTGGTGTGCCTCAGGGTTCAGTGCTGGGCCCATTGCTGTTTGTTATCGAGATCAACGATTTGGATGAGAACATACAAGGCATGATCAGTAAATTTGCAAATGGCACTAAAATAGGTGGTATTGTAGACAGTGAGGAAGGTTATCAAAAATTGCAGCAGGATCTTGATCAGCTGGGGAAGTGGGCCGAGAAATGGCAAATGGAGTTTGATACAGATGTGCGAGGTGTTGCATTTTGCAAAGTCAAATCAAGGCAGGACTTTCAAGGTGAATGGTAGGATCTTAGGGAGTATCGTGAAACAGAGGGCCCTTGGAGTTCAGGTGCATGGTTCTCTAAAGGTGGAGTCACAGGTAGGTAGATAAGGCAGCGAAGGCAGCTTTTGGCATGCTGGCCTTCATCAGTCAGGGCATTGAATATAGAAGTTGGGAAGTTATGTTGCAGTTGTACAGGACTGCACCTGGAGTATTGTGTTCAGTTCTGGTCACCTTGCTAGAGGAAAGATGTTATTAAACTGGAGAGTGTGCAGAGCAGATTAACAAGGATGTTGCCAGGACTCAGGGGACTGAGTTATAGGGAGATTGGACAGGCTAGTATTTTTTTCTTTGGAGTGTAGGACATTGAGGGGTGATCTTAGAAATGTATAAGATCATGAGACACGTAGATAGGGTGAATGCAATCTTTTTCCCAGGGTTGGGGAATTGAGAACTAGAGAGCATAGGTTTAAGTTAAGAGGGGAAAAAATTAATGGAAACTTGAGGAGCAACTTTACTGTTTTTTTTAAAAACACGCAGGGTGGTACATAGGTGGAATGAGCTGCCGGAGGAAGTGGTTGAGGCAGAGACATTAAAAGGCATTCGGACAGATGATATGTGGATAGGAAAAGTTTAGAGGGATATGGGCCAAATGCAGGCAAATGGGGTTAGTTTTAGATGGGCATTTTAGTCGGCATGGACCAGTTTGGGCCAAAGGGCCTATCTCCGTGCCGTAAATTTTATGATTTGGTGGTCAGCATTTAATGGAAATTGGGTCTTTTATTCTTTCATGGGACATTAGCCTCACTGGCTAGGCCAGCATTTTACAGCCAACCCCTAATTCCCTTGAAAAGGCGGTGGTGCACTGCCTTCTTGAACTGCTGCAGTTCATAGAAATCATAGAAACCCTACAGTGCAGAAGGAGGCCATTCGGCCCATCAAGTCTGCACCGACCACAATCCCACCCAGGCTCTACCCCCACATATTTTACCTGCTAATCCCTCTAACCTACGCATCCCAGGACTCTAAGGGGCAATTTTTTTAACCTGGCCAATCAACCTAACCCGCACATCTTTGGACTGTGGGAGGAAACCGGAGCACCCAGGAGGAAACCCACGCAGACACGAGGAGAATGTGCAAACTCCACACAGACAGTGACCCGAGCCAGGAATCGAACCCAGGACCCTGGAGCTGTGAAGCAGCAGTGCTAACCACTGTGCTACCGTGCCGCCCATGTGGTATAGGTACACCCATGATGGTGAGCTGCCTTCTTGAACTGCTGCTGGAATGGAGTTCCAGGATTCTGATCCAGTGATAGTGAAGGAATGACGATACGGTTCCAAATCAGGATAGTGAGTGGCACTGAAGTGGAATTTGCAGGTGTTGTTGTTCTCTTTATTCTTCCTTCTAGCTGCAAGAGACCTCATATTTAAAAGATTTAGGAGCTGCTGCCTAAGAAAGCTTGATGAGTTTCAGAAGTGCATCTTGTAGATGGTACCTAATGGTGCCACTGTACAGTGGTGGAGGGAGTGAATGTTTGTCAAAGGGATGTCAATCAAGCAGGCTGCTTTGTCCTGAATGGTGTTCAGCTGCTCGAGTGTTGCTGGAGCACACAAGTGGAGAGGATTCCATCACACTCGTGATTTCTGTATTGTAGATGGTGGACAGACTTTGAGTTAGGCGAGTTAATAATTCCTAGCTCCTGACCTGCTCTTGTACTCATAGCATATGGCTGGTCCAGTTGAGTTTCTAATCAATGGCAACCCCCAGGATGTTGATAGTGGGGGATTCAGTAATGATAATCCCATTCAATATCGGGGGAGCTGGCTAGATATTCTCTTGTTGGAGATGATCATTGCCTGGCACTTGTGCACAAAATGATACCAAGTTGGGTGGGAGGGTGAACTGTGACGAGGATGCAGAGATCCTTCAGAATGATCTGGACAGGTTGGGTGAGTGGGCTAATCAATGGCAGATGCAATATAATTTGGATAAGTGAGGTTATTCACTTTGGAAGCAAAAACAAGGCGGCAGATTACTACCTGAATGGCTGTAAATTGGGAGAGGGGAGTGTGCAGCGGGACCTGGGTGTCCTTGTGCACCAGTCACTGAAGGTGCAGCAGGCGGCAAATGGCATGCTGGCCTTCATTGCAGGAGGTTGAGTACAGGAGCAGGGATGTGTTGTTGCAATTATGCAGGGCCTTGGCGAGGCCACACCTGGAGTATTGCGCACAGTTTTGGTCTCCTTTTCTGAGGAAGGAGGTTATTGCTCGAGGGAATGCAGCGAAGGTTGACCAGGCTGATTCCAGGAATGGCAGGACTGATATATATGGAGAGATTGACTAGGTTAGGATTGTTTTCGCTGGAGTTCAGACGAATGAAGGGGGGATCTCAGAGACTTATAAAATTCTAACAGGACTAGACAGGGTAGATGCAGGGAGAATATTCCCGATGGTGGGGGGAGTCCAGAACCAGGGGTCACAGCCTGAGGATTGAGGGTATACCATTTAGGACGGAGGTGAGGAGACATTTCTTCACCCAAAAAGTGGTGAGCCTGTGGAATTCATTACAAGTAGTTGATGCCAAAGCATTGAATTTATTCAAAAGGCGGCTGGATATAGCACTCGGGGCGAATGGGAAGAAAGTAGGATGAGGCTATAGAGTTGGATGATCAGCCATGATTGTAATGAATGACAGAGCAGGCTCAAAGGGCCAAATGGCCTCCTTCTGCTATTTATGTTTCTATGAAAGTTCCATGTCACTCATCAGTCCTAGCCTGGATATTGTCCCTGTCTTGTTTCATTTAGACATGGACTGCTTCCGTTTGAGGAGTTGTGAATGGTGCTGAACATTATGCAATCATCAGTGAACATCCCCACTCCTAACTTTATGAGGGAAGGAATGTCTTTGATGAAGCAGCTGAAGATGGTTAGGCCTCGAACACTACCCTAAGGAACTCCTGCAGTGACGTTCTGGAATGGAGATGATTGATCTCCAACCACAACTTTCTTCCTTTATACCAGGCACGATTCCAACCAGCAAAACGTTTCTCAAAATTCCAATTGACTTCAGTTTTGCGAGGGCTCCTTGATGCCACACTCAGTCAAATGCTGCCTTGATATCAAAGACAGTCACTTACCTCACTTCCGGAGTTCAGCTCTTTTGTCCATGTTTAAACCTAGGCTGTAATGAGGTTAGGAGCTGAGTGACCCCGGCAGAACCCAAACTGAGCATCAGTGAATAGGTTATTGCTGGTATCACTGTTAATGACCCCTTCCATCATTTTGCTGATGAATATATTGGCCAGGTTGGATTTATGTTGCTTTTTGTGTACAGGATATACTTGGACAGTTTCATACATTGTAGCATATATGCCAGAATAGCTTGACTAAGGATGCAGCTATTTCTGGAGCATGGGTCTTCAGTACTATTGACAGAATGTTGTCAGAACCCACAGCCTTGCAGTATCCAGTGCCTTCTTTCCGAATTGGCTGAAGACTGGCATCTATGATGCTGGGCTCCTTCAGAGGATCATTCACTCAGTACTTCTGGCTGAAGATTGCTGCAAACAATTCAGCCTTGTCTTTTGCACTGATGTGATGTGCTGACCCCCCCCAACATTAAGGATGGAGATATTTGTGGAGCCTCCTCCAGTTAATTGTTGAATTGTCTGCCACCATTCATATCTAGAAGAGGCAGGATTACAGAGCTTGGATCTAATCAGTTGATTATCCACCAATGCCTCTACTTTCTCAGAAGACCAAGGAAATTTGGCATGTCAGCTACGACTCTCAACAGCTTTCACAGATGCACCATAGAAAGCATTCTTTCTGGTTGTATAACAGCTTGGTATGGCACCTGCTCTGCCCAAGACCGCAAGAAACTACAAAAGGTTGTGAATGTAGCCCAGTCCATCATGCAAACTAGCCTCTCATCCATTGACAGCTAGAAACGTGAAGCTCTCAGCCATTTCTACTTCATCCTCGATGTAGGCAGGGGCATGTTCTCCATTACGCTTCCTGAAGTCGATGACTAGCTCCTTTGTTTGGTTGACATTGAGGGAGAGATTATTGTCTTTGCACCATTTCACCACGTTCTCTCTTTCCTGTACTCTGTCTTATTATTTGAGATCAGACCCACTATGGTGGTGTCATCAGCAAACTTGAAAATTGAGTTGGAGCGGAACTTAGACACACAGTCATAGGTGTATGAGTATAGTAATGGGCTGAGGACACAGTCTTGTTGGGTACCAGTGTTGAAGACAACAGCAGAGGTGGCATCATTGCCTATCCTTACTGATTGTGGTCGGTGGGTTAGGAGGTCTAGGATTCAGTCACTAGACTGAGCCCCAGGCCACTGAGGAATAATGGTGTCGAAGGCTGAGCTGTAGTCAATAAATAGGAGTCTGACACAAGTGTCTTTGTTATCCAGGTGTTCCATGGTTGAGTGTAGGTGTAGTGTAGTATTCTGTAACTTCCTTTAAGACCTGGCTGGCTGTAGAGATTTGCATTCTAATTAGTATTCTGTAACTTGATTTCTGTGTCTGTGCACTGTTTGAGAGCAGATATCCACTCCATCTGACGAAGGAGCAGTGCTCCGAAAGCTTATGGTATTTGCTACCAAATAAACCTGTTGGACTTTAACCTGGTGTTGTGAGACTTCTTACTGAGTGTAGGGCCAGGGAATATACGAATTGGGAGAAGGGAGATGGCCTCTGTTTGGACCTGTTGCGGTGATAAGCGAACTGCAGTGGAGCCAGGCAATTTGGGAGGCTGGAGTTAAACTGTGCCATGACTAATCTTTTGAAGCATTTCATAATGGTGGATGTCAGAGCCACGGGGTGATAGTCATTAAGTCATTAGTTTTGATAAATGTTTGTGTTCCAGTTAGACTCAAAGGTGAGGTGATTCATTTTGGTAGGACTAATTTAAATGTGGATTACAGGGTCAAAGGTAGGGTTCTGAAGACTGTGGAGGAACAGAGAGATCTTGGGGTCCATATCCACAGATCTCTAAAGGTTGCCACTCAAGTGCATAGAGCTGTGAAGAAGGCCTATAGTGTGTTAGCTTTTATTAACAGGGGGTTGGAGTTTAAGAGCCGTGGGGTTATGCTGCAACTGTACAGGACCTTGGTGAGACCACATTTGGAATATTGTGTGCAGTTCTGGTCACCTCACTATAAGAAGGATGTGGAAGCGCTGGAAAGAGTGCAGAGGAGATTTACCAGGATGCTGCCTGGTTTGGAGGGTAGGTCTTATGAGGAAAGGTTGAGGGAGCTAGGGCTGTTCTCTCTGGAGCGGAGGAGGCTGAGGGGAGACGTAATAGAGGTTTATAAAATGATGAAGGGGATAGATAGAGTGAACGTTCAAAGACTATTTCCTCGGGTGGATGGAGCTATTACAAGGGGGCATAACTATAGGGTTCGTGGTGGGAGATATAGGAAGGATATCAGAGGTAGGTTCTTTACGCAGAGAGTGGTTGGGGTGTGGAATGGACTGCCTGCAGTGATAGTGGAGTCAGACACTTTAGGAACATTTAAGCGGTTATTGGATAGGCACATGGAGCACACCAGGATGATAGGGAGTGGGATAGCTTGATCTTGGTTTCAGATAAAGCTCGGCACAACATCGTGGGCCGAAGGGCCTGTTCTGTGCTGTACTGTTCTATGTTCTCACTCACATATCATCAAAATTTGCTTCAATAATCAAGTGCCCCGATTAGCTCTTCCAATTTATTGTAATCAAGAGCACAGATTTCTCTGGTTTCATAACTAAAACATAATGTTTCCTACATGATAAAAGTTTCTACATAGGGCAGCACGCTGGCAGTGGTTAGCACTGCTGCCTCACAGGCAGCTGGTTCGATTCCCGGCTTGGGTCACTATCTGGGTGGAGTTTGCGCATTCTTCCCGTGTCTGCATGGGTTTCCTCCAGGTGCTCCGTCTCCCTCCCACATTCTGAAAGACGTGCTGGTTAGGGTGCATTGACCCGAACAGGCGCCGGAGTGTGGCGACTTGCGGAATTTCACAGTAACTTCATTGCAGTTTTAATGTCAGCATTACTTGTGACTAATGAACAAACTTTTTTTATAATAACAGTGACTATAATTTAAGAGTGCTTCAATGGCTCCAAAGGACATCCAGTGGTTGTGAAAAGCTCCTATTACATATCTTTTCCAAGATGAGGAGTTGCCGGCATTGGACTGGGATAGGCACAGTAAGAAAGTTCTCAACACCAGGTTAAAGTCCAACAGGTTTATTTGGTAGCACGAGCTTGCGGCACTCACCTGATGAAGGAGCAGCGCTCCGAAAGCTTGTGCTACCAAATAAACCTGTTAGACTTTAACCTGTTGTGAGAAATCTTTTCCAACCATTATTTTAGTGGATCTATTCTGCACTCTCAATAGCCGGGAATAGCCTCGGGGTATTGCAAAGTGCCACACACAAAGCAAACAGTTAAAAGGGGATAAGGCAGAAATAACAACTTTATCAACACTGCAGCTTATCACACCATCAGGATGTCAGATGATCCTTGCATTGAGTGAATTACTTAAGTGCAACCTCTATATGTAGACAAACACAATAGCCAATTTGCAACATTCTACAAACAATGATTGACATAAATGACCAGTTAATTTGTTTTGCTCGTGTTCATTGAGGGAGCAGCACTTCAAACAGTACCATGAGATATATCTCATACATTGTGAACAAACATATGGTGGCACAGTGGTTAGCACTGCAGCTTCACAACGCCAGGGACCTGGGTTTGATTCCCAGCTTGGGTCACTGTCTGTGTGGAGTCTGCACATTCTCCCAGTGTCTGTGTGGGTTTCCTCCAGGTGCTCTGGTTTCTTCCCACAGTCTGAAAGACGTGGTTAGGGTGCATTGACCCAAACAGGCGCTGGACTGTGGCGACTAGGGGAATTTCACAATAACTTCATTGCAGTGTTAATGTAAGCCTTACTTGCGATTAATAAAGTTTATCACATTGAATAATTTTGAACTTTTTCCCTCTAGTTTTTTAAAAACAAATCCTGGCGTGTGCTTGGACCAGTTCAGGGTTGCAGGCTAACCTTTGATCGTGAAAAGTCGTCACTTCCACCATTATGCGTTTAAGGCATTTGAATGTTTTGTAGCCGGGACTGGATTGTATGCATTCTGAAGAATAGAATTAAGCTTTGCTGTGATGTTCTGCAAAATCACATAGCCTGAAAATCTAAATTCAGATACATACTTGGGCAAGATAATGGATGTTTGATAGCACAAAATTGAATATGAATTCAACATATGAATAAGGAGTAGGCCATTCAGCCCCTCGAGTCCACTCCCCCATTTGATAAGATCATGCTGATGAGCCTCAATCTATTTTCCTGCTTGCCCCCATGACTTCTGAACTCCCAGTCAATCAAGAATATACCTAAATCAGCCTTAAAAATATTCAGTGACCCTACCTCCACTGCGCCAACACGAGTTACCATATTTGCAAATTTACATTTTAGGAGGTTTTTTCTGAAGTAATTAAAACAAGGAAATTATCTAGGACATTTTCCCAATTGCTACATTCAACACATTACCATCCTAACTTCCATCCTAATTACTATCCCTCTAACTTGGAGTTAGAAGTCTTATTACAAAACCTTGAGCACAATCTCAATCATCACATCCAGTGCCAAACTGAGAGCACTACACTGTTACTGGCACTGTATTTTATTTGATCTGATTTATTGTCACATGTACTGACATTCAGTGAAGAGTATTATTTCTTACACAATACATACAAAGCAATCTGTTCATTGGGTACATAGGGGAGAAGGAGAGGGGAGAGTGCAGAATGTAGTGTTAGTCATAGCTAGGGTACAGAGAAAGAGCAACTTAATGCGAGGTATCATAGAATCCTACAGTGCAGAAAGAGACCATTCGGCCCGTCGAGTCTGCACCAACCGCAATCCCACCCAGGCTCTATCCCCATATCCCTACATATTTACCCACCAATCCCTCTAACCTATGCATCCCGGGACACTATGGGGCAATTTAGAATGGCCAATCAACCTAGCCCGCACATCTTTGGACTGGGTAGGCAGGTAGGCACAGTAAGAAGTTTAACAACACCAGGTTAAAGTCCAACAGGTTTATTTGGTAGCAAAAGCCACACAAGCTTTCGAAGCTCTTCGAAGGCAGGTAGGTCCATTCAAAAGCCCCGAGCAGCAGGAGGCGCACTTGCAGCGTGACATGTTTACATAGGAAGCCTCCATTCTGAGAGCACAGGCTGGAATTCCCACTGGAAACTGGAATAAAGACTAAGGGATTGTGACTCAGCACACTCTGCCCCAGGGAAGACACTGAACCCTTTCCTTCCCTCCCACAGGCCGCCACCCCGCACTCACCTTCTTACAGAACGGACAGAAACTTTTGCTGAAGACCAACACATGGTGCGAGTCGATGAGGCGCTGGATCCGCTGCTTGAGCTCCTCGGGAGAGGCGCTGGAGCCGGTGGGCGCCATGGTGCGGGGGCGACCGGGAGAAGCGACGCTACCCCTCCAACACTGACGAGAAGAAATAAACCACCTCCACTGACCTACTTTTACCTCATGAAAAACATTAATTCACCAGAAAACGCAAGTAATTATCTGGGTAGAGCCGATTAATGATTTGACGACGGAGAAGATTCCTGAAGCTGCCCTGCTGTCCGCCCCGCGCGCGCCACAGCCCGGGACCAACTCCCAATTACTGCGCAAGCGCCGCCCTCACCGAACCACTGCGCAAGCGCCGCCCTCACCGAACCACTGCGCAAGCGCCGCCCTCACCGAACCACTGCGCAAGCGCCGCCCTCACCGAACCACTGCGCAAGCGCCGCCCTCACCGAACCTCTGCGCACGCGTCGACCTCCCCGAGAGACTGCGCAAGCGCCACTCTCCCCCAAGTCGCCCCTCCCTAGCAGACTCCCCGGCTCTTGCCTGAAGGGGTCTTTGATAGATAAACACACACCTCCCTATTTTGTCGCTCCCGCTAGCTAAATCAAATCATTAGCTATCTTTAATGGGAATATTTAATTTATTTTGTCTCTGAAAGATGTTGCAGGACCCCTCGGGCACGGCGGAGGACGCTACTACAAGCTCTGAATTCATGGAGCCAGTTTCCACGGCAACTGGGGCTCGCGCGCCCTCTTGTGGCCTGGCCGCGGTGTTACCTCGAGGAGTAACTGGGATTGATGTGGGCGGCTGAGTGAAACCTTTGGAGGGGCCCAATCCCTATCTTCATCCAGCCAGCCCCCTGAAACCTCTGCACGCCTCCAATTCTGGCTCTGGAATTCCCAGTAAGAGTTCTAACAACACCAGGTTAAAGTCCAACAGGTTTATTTGGTAGCAAATTCCATTAGAAACATAGAAACCCTACAGTGCAGAAGGAGGCCATTCGGCCCATCGAGTCTGCACCGACCACAATCCCACCCAGGCCCTACCCTCACATATTTACCCGCTAACCCCTCTAACCTACGCATGTCAGGGGCAATTTTAACCTGGCCAATCAACCTAACCCGCACATCTTTGGACTGTGGGAGGAAACCGGAGCACCCGGAGGAACCCCACGCAGACACGGGGAGAATGTGCAAACTCCACACAGACAGTGACCCGAGCCGGGAATCGAACCCGGGACTCTGGAGCTGTGAAGCAGCAGTGCTAACCACTGTGCTACCGTGCCATTAGCTTTCGGAGCACTGCTCCTTCGTCAGATGGAGTGGAAATGTGCTCTCAAACAGGGCACAGAGACACAAAATCAAGTTACAGAATACTGATTAGAATGTGAATCTTTACAGCTAATCAAGTCTTGAAGATACAGACAATGTGAGTGGAGGGAGGGTTAACTTAAAGAGATGTGTGCTGTCTCCAGACAGGACAGCCAGTGAGATTCTGCAAGTCCAGGAGGCAAACTGTGGGGGTTACAGATAGTGTGACATAAACTCAAGATCCCGGTTTAGGCCGTCCTCATGTGTGCGGAACTTGACTATCAGTTTCTGCTCAGCGACTCTGCGCTGTCGTGTGTCGTGAAGGCCGCCTTCATAGAAATCATAGAAACCCTACAGTACAGAAAGAGGCCATTCGGCCCATCGAGTCTGCACCGACCACAATCCCACCCAGGCCCTACCCCCATATCCCTACACATTTTACCCACTAATCCCTCTAACCTGCGCATCTCAGGACACTAAGGGGCAATTTTATCATGGCCAATCAACCTAACCCGCACATCTTTGGACTGTGGGAGGAAACCGGAGCACCCGGAGGAAACCCACGCAGACACGAAGAGAATGTGCAAACTCCGCACAGACAGTGACCCGAGCCAGGAATCGAACCCAGGTCCCTGGAGCTGTGAAGCAGCAGTGCTAACCACTGTGCTACCGTGTCGCCTTGGAGAATGCTTACCCGAATATCAGAGGCCGAATGTCTGTGACCGCTGAAGTGCTCCTCCACAGGAAGAGAACAGCCTTGCCTGGTGATTGTCGAGCGGTGTTCATTCATCCATTGTCATAGCGTCTGCATGGTTTCCCCAATGTACCATGCCTCGGGACATCCTTTCCTGCAGCGTATCAGGTAGACAACGTTGGCCGAGTTGCAAGAGTAGGTACCGTGTACCTGGTAGATGGTGTTCTCACGTGAGATGATGGCATCCATGTCGATCCGGCACGTCTGTGGCAGGGTTGTGTGGTGTCGTGGTCACTGTTCTCCTGAAGGCTGGGTAGTTTGCTGCGGACAATGGTCTGTTTGAGGTTGTGCGGTTGTTTGAAGGCAAGAAGTGGAGGTGTGGGAATCAGTATTCTGTAACTTGATTTTGTGCTCTGTGTGCCCTGTTTGAGAGCAGATATCCACTCCATCTGACGAAGGAGCAGCGCAAATGGCATTTGCTACCAAATAAACCTGTTAGACTTTAACCTGGTGTCGTTAAAACTCTTACTGTGTTTACCCCAGTCCAACACCGGCATCTCCACATCTCGAATTCCCTCCCTAATTCCCTCTCTACCTCACTTTCCTCCTTTAACAATTTCCTTGAAACCTGTCTTTGATCAAGATTTTGGTCCCCTACCCAATATTTCCTTATGCAGCTCAGTGCCAAATGTTGTCTTATTACTCACTTGTACAGCATCTTTGGACATTTTACCATGTTAAAGCTGTTGGCAATGTCTCACTGGATGGTTACTGTCAGAGCAAATTCTCCTCCCCAGCTGCCGGGCTCAGCTGCTTGTCCAACATCCGGTTTGGAATGAGCCATAATTTTTAATGTAAAATTTGAAGTTTATTTATTAGTCACAAGTAGGCTTACATTAACACTGCAATGAAGTTACTGTGAAAATCCCCTAGTCACCACACTCCAGCGCCTGTTCGGGCCAATGCACCCAGCAAGCCTTTCAGATTGTGGGAGGAAACCGGAGCACCCGGAGGAAACCCACGCAGACACGGGGGAGAACGTGCAGACTCCACACAGACAGTGACCCGAGCCGGGAATCGAACCCGGAACTTTACCAGCCAAACATCGGGGTGACTGAAACCATTGTCTTCATCCACCTCCTAATCTTACCTCACCACCTCAATGTCCTCCTCACTGACCCCCTATCCCATCTCAGCCAGTCAGGTTAGACTAAACCATTCATAATCTCAGCATCTTCTTCAATTACCAGATAAGCATCCAAACCCAGATCTTTACGTCACAAATAGCTACTAAGTTCCACCTCCGTGCCTGTGTTAACCCCAGAATATGAAGGGTAACAGAATCAAGCTGGGTAGGTGGAGATTAGCGACCAGGCAGGATCTAAATGCTGGTGCTACACTCTGGAGTGGCTGAATGCCCTCTTCCTGTTCCAATGATGAATCGCTCACCCAATGCTTCTTCTCGCCTCCAGAAATGGTTACTCCAACGCCCTCCTGGCTGGCTTCACTTTCTCCATCTTCCATAAACTCCAGCTCATTCATAACACCATGGCAGAAGCCCAATATTCTAAATGGTTCCAACTCAGCATCTCTAACCTCATCAACCTCATCAGCTCCCAGTTCACCAAATTTATAATTCTCACCTTTGGGAGAGTGTTTCTACATCAAAGGCAAATTGACTGATTGATTTGTTTTATTCTCACATGTACCGGGATACAGGGAAAAGTATTGTTGCTGTCATTCAGTTGAGAAGTTTAAATTCCAAGCCCCCTCTGCACCTCATGGCTCTATTTCAAAGAGCAGGGAGGTGATCCTGGTACCCGGGCCAACATTCATCCCTAATTAGCATCACAAAAATACACGATCGGGTCATTGTCAAATTACTATTAGTGAGAGCATGTTGTGTGTAAATTGGTTGCCTCAATTCCTATATTATGATAGTGACTATAGTTCAAAAATTGTTCATTGGTTATAAAGCATTATGAGACATCCTGTGGGTTGTGAAAGGTGCTATATAAATGCAAATCTCGCTTTTCCTTTGGGGTGGGCCTTGAACCCACAATTTTCTGACTTATAGCGAAGAGAAATACACATTAACTTGAAATACTGTTCCAGATGTACCTTCCTGTACTGTTTACGAACTAAACTACCTTTTCCCAAGCTCCTGATAATTTTCACCTTTAAGGCCTCAGAGTTCTCCACTCAGAATTGGCTTCATACCTTTTTGCTGCACTACCTCTGGTATTAATCCTCAGTAAGAAGTCTCACAACATCAGGTTAAAGTCCAACAGGTTTATTTGGTAGCAAAAGCCACTAGCTTTCGGAGCACTGCTCCTTCGTCAGGTCAGTGGGAGTTCTGTTCAGAACAGAACAGAACTCCTACTTACCTGTCTCCATACTGTCAGAGAGTGAGTACTGAGGGAGTGCCACACTGTCAGAGGGTCAGTACTGAGGGAGTGCCACACTGTCAGAGGGTCAGTACTGAGGGAGTGCCGCACTGTCAGAGGGTCAGTACTGAGGGAGTGCCACACTGTCAGAGGGTCAGTACTGAGGGAGTGCCACACTGTCAGAGGGTCAGTACTGAGGGAGTGCCGCACTGTCAGAGGGTCAGTACTGAGGGAGTGCCGCACTGTCAGAGGGTCAGTACTGAGGGAGTGCCACACTGTCAGAGGGTCAGTACTGAGGGAGTGCCACACTGTCAGAGGGTCAGTACTGAGGGAGTGCCGCACTGTCAGAGGGTCAGTACTGAGGGAGTGCCGCACTGTCAGAGGGTCAGTACTGAGGGAGTGCCACACTGTCAGAGGGTCAGTACTGAGGGAGTGCCACACTGTCAGAGGGTCAGTACTGAGGGAGTGCCGCACTGTCAGAGGGTCAGTGCTGAGGGAGTGCTGCACTGTCAGAGGGTCAGTACTGAGGGAGTGCCGCACTGCCAGAGGGTCAGTCCTGAGGGAGTGCCACACTGTCAGAGGGTCAGTGCTGAGGGAGTGCCGCACTGTCAGAGGGTCAGTACTGAGGGAGTGCCGCACTGCCAGAGGGTCAGTCCTGAGGGAGTGCCACACTGTCAGAGGGTCAGTGCTGAGGGAGTGCCGCAATGTCAGAGGGTCAGTACTGAGGGAGCGCCACACAGTCAGAGGGTCAGTACTGAGGGAGCGCCACACTGTCAGAGGGTCAGTACTGAGGGAGTGCTGCACTGTCAGAGGGTCAGTGCTGAGGGAGTGCTGCACTGTCAGAGGGTCAGTACTGAGGGGGTGCCGCACTGTCAGAGGGTCAGTACTGAGGGAGCGCCACACAGTCAGAGGGTCAGTACTGAGGGAGTGCTGCACTGTCAGAGGGTCAGTACTGAGGGAGTGCTGCACTGTCAGAGGGTCAGTACTGAGGGAGTGCTGCACTGTCAGAGGGTCAGTACTGAGGGAGTGCCGCACTGTCAGAGGGTCAGTACTGGGGGAGTGCCGCACTGTCAGACGGTCAGTACTGAGGGAGTGCTGCACTGTCAGAGAGTCAGTACTGAGGGAGTGCTGCACTGTCAGAGAGTCAGTACTGAGGGAGTGCTGCACTGTCAGAGAGTCAGTACTGGGGGAGTGCCGCACTGTCAGACGGTCAGTAGTGAGGGAGTGCTGCACTGTCAGAGAGTCAGTACTGAGGGAGTGCTGCACTGTCAGAGAGTCAGTGCTGAGGGAGTGCCGCACTGTCAGAGGGTCAGTACTGAGGGAGTGCCGCACTGTCAGAGGGTCAGTACTGAGGGAGTGCCGCACTGTCAGAGGGTCAGTACTGGGGGAGTGCTGCGCTGTCAGAGGGTCAGTACTGAGGGAGTGCCGCACTGTCAGAGGGTCAGTACTGAGGGAGTGCTGCACTGTCAGAGGGTCAGTGCTGAGGGAGTGCCGCACTGCCAGAGGGTCAGTACTGAGGGAGTGCCGCACTGCCAGAGGGTCAGTCCTGAGGGAGTGCCACACTGTCAGAGGGTCAGTACTGAGGGAGTGCCGCACTGTCAGAGGGTCAGTGCTGAGGGAGTGCTGCACTGTCAGAGGTGCCGCCTTTCAGACGAAACATGAAGCTAAAGTTCACTCAGGTGAGGGTAAAAGATCCCACAGCCAATGTTTCGAAGTAGAGTGGGGAAATTCTCTCCAATGTCCTGGCCAATAATTATCACTCAGCCATTGTCACTGAACTAGATGATTATTTGAATTGCGTTTCCACATATGTGAAAGGCGTTATCGAAATGCAAAAACGTAAAGGCAAAATACTGCAGATGCTGGAGATTTGATAACAGATACAAATCTTTCATTATTCATGTGCTCAGCAAGAGAGCTGAGCGTAACCTCTCGTTCACTTCTGAGTTGCTGACGTGTGCAGCTTGCTGATGGAATGGTTGCACAGTCTGACACCCTGTGAGCTCTGGAGCTGCCTCACGAGCATTATTCTGTGCTGAGAGAATTGATCTTTGCCTTGTTTCTCCTGCTTCCTCAGCAGCTGCTGCCAATGTTCAAACCCTATCTCAGTGACCTCCAAGAATTTTCACATGGTTAGCTTTTTAATCTTAGCACTCGTTACAATGAACCATCCACCATTCAGTCATTTGACCCAACTGACTTATCATCTCCTGTCCAATCCTTACTGGGCCAAGAATCTGCAACTCTGGAGAATGTACGATCGAATCACAATGTGGCAGTTTGATCATTTTCATTCAGCGTTGTACAAAGTTTGTATCACTTGAAGTGATCATCAAGCTGTTGGATTGTTGTTAAAAGCCCAACTGGTTCATTCATGTCTTTTTGGGAATGGAGCCTGTTGTCCTTACCTGATCTGGGCTTGTATATATTATGTATATATTATATATATATCTTTATCAACTCAAACACTTTATAAAATCAGTTCTTTCCATGTGCTGTTCAAAATGGACAATTGCCGAGTGAACCAAATGGCTCCAGCTGGTCAGGTGATGCTTTGCAGCAATTTCAAAGTAACAATGGCCACGGGGATGGTGAGTCTGCTCCTGGCACCCTCGAGGATGGCGAGTCTGCTCCTGGCACCCTCGAGGATGGCGAGTCTGCTGCTGGCACCCTCGAGGATGGCGAGTCTGCTGCTGGCACCCTCGAACAAAGGCACGCCTTTGCAGGTCTTAATCTCCCACAGTGATGCCAATGGTTGAAGCATTAGCAGTCCTGACACAATGGTTTAGAAAAGAGACCTGAAACCAGTGTCTCCGAAAGCAAAGGGATCCTGACTCCAATTAAACATCTCAAGATCCCAGCCTTGGGAATATACGGCCTGTGCCCAACATCAAGGAAGGATGTCACATGACCTTCCCCAAGCTGCACTGTAATATTGTCTGGTGGAACTTAATTCCAACAGTTATGGTTTGACCTACCACATGAACAGAACACCAGGCAATATTCTGTGCTGTCTACCATCAAGCTGGTGGCAGCAGAAGGAACTCTGACCCTCATCAAACCAACCAACTGCTGGAACCTTGGAACCTCCAGACTAACTCATTCTACATGCCTTCTCCTGTTATAGAAATCTTGCTCTAGGGAGATGGAGTATCCTACAATCAGCCAACCTCCCGTTGGAAGCAACATTCCAGCTGACTTCTGTTTCTGGACTCTGGACACATATCAAACCAGTACTTTTTATTGTGGTCATGCCCTGAAACCCCTTTCTTTGTCTTTATCCCCCATTTACTGTGTGAGTGTCATCGGAAAAACAGAGGTAGTTATATATTTGTATTGTTATACATTAGAAATAAGGTTTAGATTTAAGTGGGTATAATTTAGTGTTTATGTGTAAGGAAGGCTAAACCTATAGTTATTTCATGTTAGACAAAGGTATTTGGATGAATGGGGGTTTTGGTTTCAGCTCAACCTGTGTTTTCATTGTGCTGAGAGAGTTTACGGTCCGGAAAGTAAATAAAAACTTGGAGAAGGAATGAGTGGTTACTTAGCAACCAGGGGCACCTTTAGGGCAGGAAGACTTTTGTGATTGTATTTAATTGAATTCACAATAGTGGGTGACAGGAAGCTGGAGGGTGAGCAGCTCTCAGCTTTGCTAGAAGAAAAGCCTCTCTTTAACCTGTGCTTAACGCTCTCTCCACTCACAGTAGCACAGTGGTTAGCACTGCTGCTTCACAGCTCCAGGGTCCTGGGTTCGATTCCCGGCTCGGGTCACTGTCTGTGTGGAGTTTGCACATTCTCCTCGTGTCTGCGTGGGTTTCCTCCGGGTACTCCGGTTTCCTCCCACAGTCCAAAGATGTGTGGGTTAGGTTGATTGGCCAGGTTAAAAAAAATTGTCCCTGAGATGTGTAGTTAGCGGGTAAATATGTGGGGGTAGGGCCTGGGTGGGGTTGTGGTCGGTGCAGACCCGATGGGCCGAATGGCCTCCTTCTGCACTGTAGGGTTTCTATGTTTCTATGTTACCTTTCAGACTTGATTACCTGTAAAGACTCGCATTCCAACCATTATTTTGTAAATTGAGTTTGTGTCTTTATATGCCCTGTTTGTGAACAGAACTCCCACTCACCTGATGAAGGAGCAGCGCTCCAAAAGCTAGTGGCTTGTGCTACCAAATAAACCTGTTGGACTTTAACCTGGCGTTGTGAGACTTCTTACTAAGAAAGCCAGTGCCAGAAATCTAAAGAACAGCTAGTTAAGGAAACTAGAAAAATGAAGAACACAAGCCTGAACTTAAAGGAACAGAGGAAACTGGAACCAGGACAGGATACAGTTCATTGAAACCACATACAGGGCTGAGAAGGAGTTGGCTAGTGAGAAACCAGCAAGATATCTCAAGTGATTCTAAGATTTGTGAGATCTTACTACAGACTGTGCAGTGATAGATTAAACAACTTTGGCGCAATCCAGCGATCGGTGGCTAGATCTCAGAGATTGTGTGAAAGCATTTAAGACAAAGGAATACTGAAAGGAGAGTTGGAAACCTGGAGTTGGATCCTTGCTGAAATAGCTGAGAGAAAGCCTTATTTGAAATGATAGTTGGAAAACCTGGAGGCAGGTGGGTCCTTAATGAACACAGTTGAGAGGACGGATTGGCTTGGAAAAGGATTTTAAGGTGTGTCTCTTTGAGAGTGGAATTTGTAACCACTTGTATGACAATCATCTGGCGGGAACTTGAGGAGAAATCCACAGAAGATTGATTGAGTGGCATCTGCATTGAGTGGGATGTTGTCTGATCACAGTCAGCCTGTGGGTTCAAAGAGATTGTGTATTTACTGAATACTTTGAAGCATAAGATTTATTTTGTAACCTGTGTTATCCTTAAAACCTGTGTACCTTTGGAAAGATAAGTGGAAGTGAAGGATTTTCGTATTATAGTCAGATTTTTCATGTTTATTAATTTTTTTTCTTGTTAGAAGCATATTGGCGATCTTGTGACTCTGTTCTTCCATGATTTCTAAAAAGGTAAAAGTTACCGTCTATTGAGCCAGGGTTCCATTCTGGCTACTTCCCATCCCGTAGTAACATCAACTGGGATCATAACAGGGTAAAAGGGGTGGACGTTGCAAAATCCCTCTCGTGTGTGTGTATGCATGTGTGTATGCATGTGTGTGTGTATGTGCGTGTGTGTGGGTGTGTGTGTGTGGGTGTGTGCGTGTGTATATATGTGCGTGTGTATGTGTGTGTGGGTGTGTGTAATTATAAACTAATCCTCTTACCTTGAGTTTAACAGAGGATTGGGACATTTCCAGATTGAAGGATTGGGGAAAACACACCACCATTTCTACAGGGGGAATCAGAATTTAAAAACACCTCTCTGTTACGATTGGGTAGAGAGTGGGGAAATTAGTGCTGTTTAAATTAACCCCCCCCCCCCCCTCATATCCATGACAACAGATGAGGTTGACTGTTAACTTCCCTTTAAAGTGACCTAACATCAGCCCATCAAGTCTGCACTGACCACAGCCCCACCCAGGCCCTATCCCCATAACCCCATTTACCCTAGCTAGTCCCCCTGATACTAAGGGGCAATTTAGCATGGCCAATCCACCTAACCCGCCCATCTTTGGAGTGTGGGAGGAAACCGGAGCACCCAGAGAAAACCCATGCAGACACAGGGAGAACATACAGATTCTGCACAATGAACCAAGCCGGGAATTGAACCCGGGTCCCTGGCGCTGTGAGGCAGCAGTGCTAACCACTGTGCCACCGTGCCACACATTCACTGGGACACAGAGATACACAGTCACTGAAACACAGAGATACACAGTCACTGAAACACAGAGATACACAGTCATTGAGACACAGAGATACACAGTCATTGAGACACAGAGATACACAGTCATTGAGACACAGAGATACACAGTCACTGACAATCTTCCTCTCCTTCTAGCAGGACAATTTGGCACAAAATGAATGGAAACTTAGTCGTGATGCTGCTTTGCATACCTCCCTCTCTCAGGATTACATCACTCATGTTCCCACAACAGCCACTCTGTCAGTGCCCCTCTGGCTGCCTGCCAGTCAGTCCTGACTGGTGCCTGCCTTGCTCAGGTGGGGCACTGAATCCAGGTCCTCAAGGCCCCAGGCTGTTTGAGTCTTTCCTGAAGGTTTTGTCTGTGTCCAGCAGCCTTCCACCAGCCATGCTGCAGTGGCTGAGTTAGAAACACGAGAACACACCGGGGAACCTGCAAGAATGGACATCCATGGAGGATAATCGTTCATTTCTCTTTGGATAATTGGGTGTGTTGTTGGTGAGGCTTTTGCTGATTTTCAGTCACATGATGTTGGTGAAGAGGAAGCTGTGATTGGGTATCTTGAGCGGTCAAGGGAAGTCTTTTTACTTTAATCTGGAGACTAAGTAGCTGATGCAGAGGAAAAGGTCCAAGATGCATCTACTCTCTCCAGTGCTGCAATGTTCTCCTTATAATCAGTGCTACCACCATCCCCACCCCCTCCTTCCTTTCCTGAACACCTTGTATCCAAGGATATTTAACATCCGGTCCTGCCCTTCTTATAGCCAAGTCTCTGTTCTCGAATCATAGAATCCCTACAGTGCAGAAGGAGGCCATTCAGCCCATCGAGTCTGCACCAACCACAATCCCACGCAGGCCCACATATTTAGCCTGCTGGTCCCCCTGACACTAGGGTCCATTTAGCATGGCCAATCAAACTAACCAGCACATCTTTGGAGTGTGGGAGGAAACCGGAGCACCCGGAGGAAACCCACGCAGACACGGGGAGAACGTGCAGACTCCACACAGACAGTGACCCGAGGCCAGAGTTGAACCTGGGTCCCTGGTGTTGTGAGGCAGCAGTGCTAACCACTGTGCCACCGTGCCACCATCGTACAAGCATCAGAAAGCAACCTGGCTGCAGCAATCTTATTTACCACACAAGCACAGTTACCCTGATTGAGACTTTATGACATTCTGCTGAATCCACCTAAAAACTTACTATTTGCTACTCAAGTGCTTTAATCTCTCTCAGTCCTGTGTCCCTTGGTATTCCTCTCCGATATTATCTCCTGATTCCCACCCTCCTGCCATGTTAGTTTAAACCTTCCCCAGATGACCCCAAATGACCCTGCAAGGAACTCAGTCCAGGCTCTGTTCAGGTGCAATGCGCCTGGTGTACGGATCCCAGCTTCCTCAGAGCTGGTCCCAATGTCCCAAGAGTCTAAAGCCCAGCCTCCTGCACCAACTTTCCAGTCACACATTCATCTGCTTTATCCCCCTAATTGGCCAACAGCTGACCAATCGCTGTGGGGTTTGTGATGCGCAGTGGGTCATTAATAGGCGGTGACGCGTGTGGGCGGGGTTAATGCGGGTTCTAGAAGCTGCTGGTGGTACTAAGAGTAATCTAGAGATTGCTACTTTACAGTCCTGCTTGTTAATTTGCTACATAGCTAGTGAAGTTCTGATTGCAATGTGGGCCATGATGGCTGTAATGTTCACCCTTCCCCCCCCCTCAGGGTGCTCTATCTGTTAGAGAGAGACATAGGTATGGTGGTGATATCCCAGGACCAGTAATCCCGAGGCCCAGGCTAATGCTCAGGGGTGGAATTTAAATTCAATCAATAAAACCTGGAATTGAAAGCTAGTCTCAGTAATGGTGACCATGAAACTATCATCGATTGTTGGAAAAACCCATCTGGTTCACTAATGCCCCTTTAAGGAAGGAAATCTGCCATCCTTACCCGGTCCGGCCTACATGTGACTCCAGACCCACAGTTGACTCCTAATTGCCCCTGAAATGAGGCGAGCCACTCAGTTCGAGGGAAATTAGGGATGGGCAACAAATAATAATTGCGAAGGAAGTTTGGCATTTCCGCTACGACTCTCACCAACTTTTACAGATGCACCATAGAAAACATTCTCTCTGGTTGTATCACAGCTTGGTATGGGCTCCTGCTCTGCCCAAGGCCGCAAGAAGCTACGAATAGTCGTGAACGAAGCCCAGTCCATCACTCAAACCAGCCTCCCATCCATTGACTCTGTCTACACTTCCTGCTGCCTCGGAAAAGCAGCCAACATAATCAAGGACCCCACGCACCCCGGACATTCTCTCTTCCACCTCCTTCCGTCAAGAAAAAGATACAAAAGTCTGAGGTCACGTACCAATCGACTCAAGAACAGCTTCTTCCCTGCTGCCATCAGACTTTTGAATGGACCTACCTCGCATTCAGTTGATCTTTCTCTACACCCTAGCTATGACTGTAACACTACATTCTGCACTCTCTCCTTTCCTTCTCTATGAACGGTATGCTTTGTGTAGCGCGCAAGAAACAGTATGTTCACTGTATGTTAATACATGTGACAATAATAAATCAAATCAAAGACATTGCCAGCGACACCCACATCCTATCAAATAAGTGACATTCCTGGCCCAGGGAGGAGATGATGTGGAGATGCCGGCGTTGGACTGGGGTAAACACAGTAAGAGTTTTAACAACGCCAGGTTAAAGTCCAAACAGGTTTATTTGGGAGCAAATGCCATTCGCTTTCGGAGCGCTGCTCCTTCGTCAGATGGAGTGGAAATCTGCTCTCAAACAGGGCATACAGAGACACAACATCAACATACAGAATACTGATTAGAATGCGAATCTTTACAACCAATCAAGTCTTAAAGATACAGACAATGTGAGTGGAGGGAGCATTAAGCACAGGTTAAAGAGATGTGTATTGTCTCCAGACAGGACAGCCAGTGAGATTCTGCAAGTCCAGGGGGCAAGCTGTGGGGGTTACAGATAGTGTGACATGAACCCAAGATCCCGGTTTAGGCCGTCCTCATGTGTGCGGAACTTGGCTACCAGGGAGGAGAAACACACCATCCTGGATTAATGTTTGCAGCCACAGCCTCTAATCAAATCCCCTGCCACCATTTGTTCCCCAGACTTTGCGGCCACGTCTTGCAGGGTGCCACAGAACATTGTGCTCACACTTGATTCCAGGGCAGGAGACTGTGCAGGGAATAAAAGAAAGAGGCGAGGTGTGAGAATACACCAGGGAACACAAGTAGATGGGGTGTAGTGTCCCAGATACACCAGGAGCAGGTGGTGAGGATGATGGAAGCGGCACCCTCAGCAGACAGCAGCCGGCTTCCCCAATCCAATCAGGCCTTCGCATCTGCGGTAATATGCAAATGAAGGATCCAAATGCCCTCCAATGGGAGAGAGAGTTGGCCTGCAGCTGACCAATGGCAGTGGGGTTTGTGACGTGAGCGGGTTATTAATAGGCGGTGAGGTGTGTGGGCGGGGCCAGTGCCGGGGCGGAGCCAGGAAGCGAGGCGGAGCCAGTGCGGGGCGGGGTTAGTGCCGGGCGGCTGTTTGTTACATTGTAGCTGAAACTGACAAGCGCTGAGTGTTCCATCGGCGGCGACACTGTATCCGGATTCGGTTACACTGTATCCAGCTCCGTTACATTGTATCCAGGCGGCTGTTCTATTGTATCCCCGGAGCCGCTATTTGTGATGTCTGGACGCGGTAAGACCGGCGGCAAAGCCCGGGCCAAGGCCAAGTCCCGATCCTCCCGGGCCGGCCTGCAGTTCCCCGTCGGCCGCGTCCACCGTCTGCTGCGGAAAGGCAATTACGCCGAGAGAGTGGGAGCCGGGGCGCCCGTCTACCTGGCCGCCGTCCTGGAGTACCTGTCGGCGGAGATCCTGGAGTTGGCCGGCAATGCGGCCCGGGACAACAAGAAGACCCGCATCATCCCCCGCCACCTCCAGCTCGCCATCAGGAACGACGAGGAGCTCAACAAGCTGCTGGGAGGAGTGACCATCGCTCAGGGAGGCGTCCTGCCCAACATCCAGGCCGTGCTCTTACCGAAGAAGACTCAGACCTCCAAAAAATGAGGCAATGCGGTTTGCTTTGAATGATTTGGAGCAATTTCTGATTTTTATTTTGGCGGGGGAGGGGGGATTATTTTGGGGGATATCTGAATGCAGCCAATGGACCCAGTCTTTGGTCTACCTTTATTTCATTGTAACGTTGATGTGACCGATCGCAGGAGTTTGAAAGATCCAGGAACCGTCACTAAAGATTCGGGCTCAGAAAATCCGCTGTGTTTTGTGGATTCCGCTTGCCGGATAGACCATCTTGTGTTTGTGTGTGTGTGTGTTCAATTTATCTTTGTAATTTGCCGAGTCGGCAGGAAATGGTTCCGATCTGTTAGTTTAAATTGATGAAGGCTCTGGAGAAATCTTTATTTTGCATTCCGAGCAGCAGCTGTGTTTGCTTTTCGGGTTTTTGTTCTGGTTTTTCAGTCCAGCAATGGCCGGGTCGCTGTCCCCGAGGCTGGAGAGCTGCTGTTTCAGATTCATTTTCTCCTCTCTCTCTCTCTCTCTGGTTTTATTTGGCTTTCCGGTAACGGGAGACTGGTTCCTGAGGGGAAAAAAAAATGACTTTTGATTTGTGATTTGTTTTGCTGTTCAGTGGATCTTTATCCCAGTTTTTGACCATGGGGATCAGATGTTTAATGTATCCGTAGTTTTAGCACTTTAATCGCTGTTTTGGAACTTTTATTTGTTTGTGGGGGGGCGAATTGAAATAAAATTATGAAATGCGATGTTTGGATTTAGTCTATTTTTTCTGTGGGGGGAGCTTGCTCAGTGAGACTGCTGGGAAAAGGTCAAATATTAATTCCACTACCTTGAAGTCCCAATTATTGGTGAATTGTGAGCCAACTTTTGACAGTAAAAGCCCACAGACAGCAATAAGATAGTGACATCTCTCTTTAATAAGCCCTTCAAGGACACACAGACCTGTGTGGACTGTTATTTTCGAATAGAGCTTGGGGAATCCTTTGTGTCCACCTGAGAAGGAACCTGTCCCAGTGCAGCAATAGTGTTTAGTTTGGGGTCAGGACGAACAGACCGTCCCCCAGCTCCTGCTGGTGTGTTGAGGGGTTGTAGAGTGGCAAAGTCCCTGGTTGTCTGGAACCAAAAGAGAAAATGCTGGAAAATCTCAGCAGGTCTGGCAGCATCTGTAAGGAGAGAAAAGAGCTGACGTTTTAGACAAAAGTCTGAGCTCACGTACTAACCGACCTGAGAACAGCTTCTTCCCTGCTGCAATCAGACTTTTGAATGGACTTGCCTTGCATTAAGTTGATCTTTCTCTACACCCCTAGCTATGGATGTAACACTACATCCTGCACTCTCTCCTTTCCTTCTCTATGAACGGTATGCTTTGTCTGCATAGTGTGCAAGAAACAATACTTTTCACTATGTTAATACATGTGACAATAAATCAAACCAAACCATTGTCTGGATATACTGGGGTAAAATAAGTTGAGTAGTTTCTCGTGACAGTGGAGATGGTGATTCTATCTATCTGTTAAAAAGGTGGACTCGGCTGAAATGCAGATGTCACCATGTTACAGGAGGGGAAATACGATGTTTTCCCCTGAAGTTACTGTGCAGAGTTAAGTCAATTATCAGATTCTTGAAGTTTCCTATTTGTTGCCTGTAACAGTTTAAACTTATTTCTCTTGGTGTATACTTTCCCTTTTTTGTAGGCTTTAATTTCAATGTTTAAACTTTGTCAAAAAAGCTGGAAGTTTCTGCTCTTAGCTGGGGGAAGTATGTTTTTGAGTCCCAACCATTCCCTCCCTCAGTAGGTCCCATAGTGCCAGCTGTTACCAGCCTATTCAGTCACTCCCCTCACTGGGCTCCACAGCCAATGTGTTTCATTTCCGAATGAAGGCGTTGCCCTCCTCTCGGGTATAAAACAGAAACACTCTTAAATGTTATGTATCAATCCAAAGGATTATGTATTTCTCAGCCTGTAGCTCAATCCAGTTTCTGGGTGCATTTCATAGAATATAGTGCGGAAGGAGGCCATTCAGCCCATTTGAGTCAGCACCAATCACAATCCCACCCAGGCCCTATTCCTGTAACCCCACAGATTTACCCTGCTAATCCCCCTGACACTAGAGTCAACTCAGCATGGCCAATCCACCTAACCCGCACATCTTGGACATTTAGGAAAACACACAAGTCCATGATGGTTATAAATTGTGGGAAGAGCAGTGAGAGGGGGCTCACTGGAGGCACAAGAATGATGGGACTGAATGATAGTGTGGTTAATGCTTTAGATTGAAGTCTGGTTAATGATCTGCCAGAGAAGGTGATGTCATGGTGGTGATGTCCTTGGACTATTGATTCAGGGGCTCTGGAGACACTGGTTCAAATCCCACCACAGCAACTAATAGGAATTTAAACTCAATTGGCTTACTGTTTTAAATTGGCCATGGCAAATATCATTTTGCTGTAAATCCCATCTGGTTCATTAGGGAAGAAAATATACTGTCCTTACCTGGTCTGGCCTACATGTGACTCCAGAGCCACAGCAATGTGGTTGACTCTCAACTACCCTCTGAAATGGCTTAGCAAGCTAACAAATGCCAGTCTCATCCCAGCTTCTGCCTCCTCTCTTCAATGCATCCCCCCCACTCCCATCTTCCTGTGGCATGGTGGCACAGTAGTTAGCACTGCTGCCTCTCAGGACCAGGGACCTGGGTTCAATTCCCGGCTTGGGTCACTGTGGAGTCTGCACATTCTCACCATGTCTGCGTGGGTTTCCTCCTACATTTTGAAAGATGTGCTGGTTTAGGTGCATTGACCTGAACAGATGCCGGACATTGCAGTGTTAATGTAAGCCTTACTTGTAACTAATAAATAAACCCCCCCCCCCCCTCTTTCCCCACCTAAATCAGGGTGTTGCAAAGAATGAATCAATCACACTTATTGCAGTGTTGGTTCTGCTTTCTTGACAGTAAACAACTGGGCTAAGAGAAGAAGCTTGAAATAGAGGAGATGGTGTTGTGGTATTGTCACTAGACTAGGAATCCAGAGGGTAATGCTCTGGGAACCAAGATTCAAATCCCACAGTAGATGAATTCAACAGAAATCTGTAATTAAAATTCTAAGGATGACCACGAAACCATTGCTCATAAAAGCCCATCTGGTTCAATAATGTTCTTTTAGGGAAGGAAATCTGCTGTCCTTACCCAGTCTGGCCTCCATGTGACTCCAGAGCCACAGCAACATGCCTTCTGGAAAGGCCCAGCAAGCCACTCAATTCAAGGACAATTGGGGATAAGCAGTAAATGCTGATAACACCCAATTATTAGAAAGCTGGTGATGACTGATGGCTATCAAAAATAATCAGGTGCTTTTGTTTACTCCTGTACTGGTTAGCATTATTCATTTGTCTCTGTATTGGGAGCTGGTGTACAGGACTGCATCCATGCAAGTTCCCAGGGGTCAGTATTTGGACCACTGCTTTTCTTCATCCATAGGAATCACCTGGACTTGGATGTTGGTGACACCAATAGTTGAAACTGAAATGATAGTGATGAGTCTGCAGGAGCACACGGGCTGGAGACATTTTACTGCAGAGGTGTAAACTGATACATTTTGGTAGAAAGGAAGGAGACACTGTAAATTACAGGACGGGTGGCCAGTGGTCTGAGCACTAGGCCTGACACAGAATTGGACAAGCTAAATTTAACAGCAGACAATGGCCCCTGCAGATGGGAATTCCGGCCAAGTTTAAATCACAAACACAGGTCAGAGGCAGGAAGTGGCAAGTCTGGACATGCCCTGGAGGCTGGAACTGGGGGTGTCCAGCCCTGATCAAATAATGACCATGTTTGTGTATTCCTCAGTTTCAGCCAGACACTCTGGCACCACTGATTCCCACTATTACTATACATGGAAAAGGTCTAAGTGCACCTGAGGGTGGACAACTCGGCCGGGGCGGGGGGGTGGGGGGCTGGTGTTCTCCATGTATGGAATTTCTAATCCCATTGGGTGCTGTGGACCCTGCCCAGTGACCTCATTAGCTGAAAGCCAGAAGGGTGTGGATAGGGAAATAAGAGACGTCGGGAGGCCATTCCCAGTGAATCCTTGCCCGCCCCCCCCCCCCCCCCCCCCCAGTGATGCCGGAAGAGGGTGTGCTAGACCAACCTTGGCAAAGAGGACCCTGAGTCCGAGAGGCAGCAGAGCTCAGGAACCTGGGTCCAGCAGCTCGGGCAAGTTCATCAACACAGATAGTATCAGAAATCTCAGACAGATATCATAAAGTATTAAGTTATTCTGGAAATTAAGAGTTAATGAATTAAAAATGTGGGCTGATCGCAGAATGAATTTTATCCTTCTTGTGAGTCGAGGCACCTGGGTAAAGTGTTTTGACACAAACTGGTCAAAGTGTCTGCCCAATTCCAGACAACAGACACAATTGCAAAGGGGGGTTGTGGGAACAGAGGTACCTGGTGACATACAGAAACTAAAAGCAGGAGTAGGCCATTCGGCCCTTCGAGCCTGTTCCGCCATTCATTATGATCATGGCTGATCATCAAATTCAATATCCTGATCCCCTCCCCCCCCCTTCCCATATCCCTTCAGCCCCAAGAGCTTCTTGAAATCGGACAACACTTTGGCCTCAACTACATTCTGTGGCAGGGAATTCCACACATTCACCACCCTCTGGGTGAAGACATTTCTCCTCACCTCAGTTCTAAAGGGTTTACCCCTTATCCTCAAACCATGACTCCTAGTTCTAGACTCTCCCCATCCCTGGCATATGTACACAAATCATTGAATGTGGCATGACACTTGGAGAAAGTGGTTAATAAAGCATACAGCATCATGGCTTTATCGACAGGGGTCGAGAGTACAAAGTCCATGATGGTTTTTATCTGCATAAAACCCTGGTTTGGCCTCACTTGGGTATTGTGTCCAATCCTAAATGGCAGACTTCAGGAATGGTGAAGGCATTGGAGCAGGCGCAGAAAACATCCACAGGAATGGGTCAATTTGTGACTGAGAACCATAAAAACCTTACAGTCCAGAAGGAGGCCATTCAACCCATCGAGTCTATGCTGACTCTCTCTCTGAAAGAGCATCATACCCTGAAGGCTGAGAGGAGATTGGATCGATGTATTCAAAATCATGGCAGGCTGGACGGTGTAGATGGGGAGAAACTGTTCCCATTGGTGGAAGGATGAAGAGTGAGAGGGCTCAGAGTTCAATGATTGGCCAAAGAAGTAACATGAGGAAAATGTTTTTCACCCAGCGAGTGGTTAGGATCTGGAAGGTGTTGCTGGAGTGCGGAGGAGGCAGATTCAATCGAGGTTTTTGAAAGGTAATTGGATCATTGAAGATCAATAACTTGCAGATCACAGGGGAAAGGGCGATGAGTTGAGTTGCTCTTGCACAGACCTAGCATGGACACAATGGGCTGAATAGCCTCCTGCGCTGTAACCATTCTATGATTCTATTCTACATCTTGCTGACTAATTAGGACGGCACGGTGGCACAGGGTTCAGCACTGCTGTCTCACAGCACCGGGAACCCAGGTTCGATTCCGGCCTTGGGTTATTGTCTGTGCACAGTGGGTTGGCTTGGTCATGGAAGATGGATAGTAGCAGTGGAAGGGTATTTTTCAGAATGGAGATCTGTAACGAGTGGTGTTCCGCAGGGGTCAGTGCTGGGGCCTCGGTTGTTTGCAGTAAATATAAATGATCTGGAGGAAAATGTGGGGCGTCTGATTAATAAGTTTGCAGATGACATGAAGATACTGATCGTGCTGGGGATTGTCAGAGGATACAGATAGATTGGAGACTTGGGCATAGAAATGGCAGATGGAGTTTAATCCGGACAAATTTTGGAGATAGTGACCACAATTCGGTGTCTTTTGTTATTGCAATGGAGAGGGATAGGGCCGTACGGCAGGGCAAGGTTTACAATTGGGGGAGAGGTAATTATGATGTGATTAGGCAAGAATTAGGGGGCATAAGATGGGAACAGAAACTGTCAGGGAAAGGCACTAATGAAAAGTGGAACTTTTTCAAGGAACAAATACTGGGTGTCCTTGATAGGTATGTCCCTGTCAGGCAGGGAGGAAATGGCCGAGTGAGGGAACCATGGTTCACGAAAGGTGGAATGTCTTGTGAAAAGGAAGAGGGAAGCTTATGTAGGGATGAGGAAACAAGGTTCAGATGACTCGATTGAGGGTTACAAGTTAGCAAGGAATGAGCTGAAAAAGGGGCTTAGGAGAGCTAGGAGGGGACATGAGAAGTCCTTGGCGGGTCGGATCAAGGAAAACCCCAAGGCTTTTTACTCTTATGTGAGGAATAAAAGAATGACCAGGGTGAGGTTAGGGCCGGTCAAGGACAGTAGTGGGAACTTGTGTATGGAGTCAGTAGAGATAGGCGAGGTGATGAATGAATACTTTTCTTCAGTGTTCACCAAGGAGAGGGGCCATGTTTTTGAGGAAGAGAAGGTGTTACAGGCTAATAGGCTGGAGGAAATAGATGTTCGGAGGGAGGATGTCCTGGCAGTTTTGAATAAACTGAAGGTCGGGCCTGATGAAATATATCCTAGGATTCTTTGGGAGGCAAGGGATGAGATTGCAGAGCCTTTGGCTTTGATCTTTGGGTCCTCACTGTCCACGGGGATGGTGCCAGAGGACTGGAGAGTGGCGAATGTTGTTCCTCTGTTTAAGAAAGGGAATAGAAATGACCCTGGTAATTATAGACCGGTTAGTCTTACTTCGGTGGTTGGTAAATTGATGGAAAAGGTCCTTAGGGATGGAATTTACGACCATCAGTCTGCAATTTGAAAGAAGGAAGGCAGAATCAGATGTGAAGGTTCTACAGTTAAATAAAGGTAATTACAGGCGCATGAGGGAGGAACTGACAAAAATCGACTGGAAGCAGAGCCTAATGGGAAAGACAGTAGAACAGCAATGGCAGGAGTTTCTGGGAGTAATTGAGGACACAGTGCAGAGGTTCATCCCAAACAAAAGAAAGGTTATCAGAGGGGGGATTAGGCAGCCATGGCTGACAAAGGAAGTCAGGGAATGCATCAAGGCAAAAGAGAGAGCCTATAATGTGGCAAAGAGTAGTGGGAAGTCAGAAGATTGGGAAGGCTATAAAAACAAACAGAGGATAACAAAGAGAGAAATAAGGAAGGAGAGGATCAAATATGAAGGTAGGCTAGCCAGTAACATTAGGAATGATAGTAAAAGTTTCTTTAAATACATTAAAAACAAACGGGAGGCAAAAGTAGACATTGGGCCGCTCCAAAATGACGCTGGTAATCTAGTGATGGGAGACAAGGAAATAGCTGAGGAACTTAATAAGTACTTTGCGTCAGTCTTCACAGTAGAAGACATGAGTAATATCCCAACAATTCAGGAAAGTCAGGGGGCAGAGTTGAATATGGTTGCCATCACAAAGGAGAAAGTGCTAGAGAAACTAAAAGGTCTGAAAATTGATAAATCTCCGGGCCCAGATGGGCTACATCCTAGAGTTCTAAAGGAGATAGCTGAAGAAATAGTGGAGGCGTTAGTTATGATCTTTCAAAAGTCACTGGAGTCAGGGAAAGTCCCAGAGGATTGGAAAATCGCTGTTGTAACCCCACTGTTCAAGAAGGGAACAAGAAAAAAGATGGAAAATTATAGGCCAATTAGCCTAACCTCAGTTGTTGGCAAAATTCTAGAATCCATCGTTAAGGATGAGATTTCTAAATTCTTGGAAGTGCAGGGTCGGATTAAGACAAGTCAGCATGGATTTAGTAAGGGGAGGTCGTGCCTGACAAACCTGTTAGAGTTCTTTGAAGAGATAACAAATAGGTTAGACCAAGGAGAGCCAATGGATGTTATCTATCTTGACTTCCAAAAGGCCTTTGACAAGGTGCCTCACGGGAGACTGCTGAGTAAAATAAGGGCCCATGGTATTCGAGGCAAGGTACTAACATGGATTGACGATTGGCTGTCAGACAGAAGGCAGAGAGTTGGGATAAAAGGTTCTTTCTCAGAATGGCAACCGGTGACAAGTGGTGTCCCGCAGGGTTCAGTGTTGGGGCCACAGCTGTTCTCTTTATATATTAACGATCTAGATGACGGGACTGGGAGCATTCTGGCCAAGTTTGCCGATGATACAAAGATAGGTGGAGGGGCAGGTAGTATTGAGGAGGTGGGGAGGCTGCAGAAAGATTTAGACAGTTTAGGAGAGTGGTCCAAGAAGTGGCTGATGAAATTCAACGTGGGCAAGTGCGAGGTTGTACACTTTGGAAAAAAGAATAGAGGCATGGACTATTTTCTAAACGGTGACAAAATTCATAATGCTAAAGTGCAAAGGGACTTGGGAGTCCTAGTCCAGGATTCTCTAAAGGTAAACTTGCAGGTTGAGTCCGTAATTAAGAAAGCAAATGTAATGTTGTCATTTATCTCAAGAGGCTTGGAATACAAAAGCAGGGATGTACTTCTGAGGCTTTATAAAGCACTGGTTAGGCCCCATTTGGAGTACTGTGAGCAATTTTGGGCCCCACACCTCAGGAAGGACATACTGGCACTGGAGCGGGTCCAGCGGAGATTCACACGGATGATCCCAGGAATGGTAGGCCTGACATACGATGAACGTCTGAGGATCGTGGGATTATATTCATTGGAGTTTAGGAGGTTGAGGGGAGATCTGATAGAAACTTACAAGATAATGAACGGCTTAGATAGGATGGACGTAGGGAAGTTGTTTCCATTAACAGGGGAGACTAGGACGCGGGGGCACAGCCTTAGAATAAAAGGGAGTCACTTTAGAACAGAGATGAGGAGAAATTTCTTCAGCCAGAGAGTGGTGGGTCTGTGGAATTCATTGCCACAGAGGGCTGTGGAGGCCGAGACGTTGAGCGTCTTCAAGACAGAAATTGATAAATTCTTGATTTCTCGAGGAATTAAGGGCTATGGGGAGAGAGCGGGTAAATGGAGTTGAAATCAACCATGATTGAATGGTGGAGTGGACTCGATGGGCCGAATGGCCTTACTTCCGCTCCTATGTCTTATGGTCTTATGGTCATTTAGAAAGATGCGGATTAATCCGGGATAGTCAGCATGGATTCGTGAAGGGCAAGTCGTGCCTCACAAATTTGATTGAATTTTTTGAGGAGGTAACTAAGTGTGTTGATGAAGGTAGGGCAGTTGATGTCATATACATGGATTTTAGTAATGCGTTTGATAAAGACCCCCATGGTCGGCTTATGATGAACGTAAGGAGGTGTGGGATAGAGGGAAAGTTGGCCGATTGGATAGGTAACTGGCTGTCTGATCGAAGACTGAGGGTGGTGGTGGATGGAAAATTTTCGGACTGGAGGCAGTTTGCTAGCGGAGTGCCACAGGGATCAGTGCTTGGTCCTCCGCTCTTTGTGATTTTTATTAATGACTTAGAGGAGGGGGCTGAAGGGTGGATCAGTAAATTTGCTGATGACACCAAGATTGGTGGAGTAGTGGATGAGGTGGAGGGCTGTTGTAGGCTGCAAAGAGACATAGATAGGATGCAAAGCTGGGCTGAAAAATGGCAAATGGAGTTTAACCCTGATAAATGGGAGGTGATTCATTTTGGTAGAACTAATTTAAATGTGGATTACAGGGTCAAAGGTAGGGATCTGAAGACTGTGGAGGAACAGAGAGATCTTGGGGTCCATATCCACAGATCTCTAAAGGTTGCCACTCAAGTGGATAGAGCTGTGAAGAAGACCTATAGTGTGTTAGCTTTTATTAACAGGGGGTTGGAGTTTAAGAGCCATGGGGTTATGCTGCAACTGTACAGGACCTTGGTGAGACCACATCTGGAATATTGTGTGCAGTTCTGGTCACCTCACTATAAGAAGGATGTGGAAGCGCTGGAAAGAGTGCAGAGGAGATTTACCAGGATGCTGCCTGGTTTGGAGGGTAGGTCTTATGAGGAAAGGTTGAGGGAGCTAGGGCTGTTCTCTCTGGAATGGAGGAGGCTGAGGGAAGACTTAATAGAGGTTTATAAAATGATGAAGGGGATAGATAGAGTGAACGTTCAAAGACTATTTCCTCAGGTGGATGGAGCTATTACAAGGGGGCATAACTATAGGGTTCGTGTTGGGAGATATAGGAAGGATATCAGAGGTAGGTTCTTTGCGCAGAGAGTGGTTGGGGTGTGGAATGGACTGCCTGCAGTGATAGTGGAGTCAGACACTTTAGGAACATTTAAGCGGTTATTGGATAGGCACATGGAGCACACCAGGATGATAGGGAGTGGGATAGCTTGATCTTGGTTTCAGATAAAGCTCGGCACAACATCGTGGGCCGAAGGGCCTGTTCTGTGCTGTACTGTTCTATGTTCTATGTTCTAAATGCGAGGGTGATGCATTTTGGAGGATCCAATTTAGGTGTGAATTATACTGTAAATGACAGAACCCTTCGGAACATTAACATACAGAGGGATCTGGGCATGCAGGTCCACAGTTCCCTAAAAGTGGCAACATAGATGGCCAAGGTGATTAAGAAGGCATATAGCCTTCAGCTGGAGCATTGAGTACAAGAGTTGGGAAATCATGTTGCAGCTATATAAAACCTTGGAGAATTGCGTGCAGTTCTGGTCACCACACTACCAGAAGGGCGTGGAAGCTTTGGAGATAGTGTAAAGAAGGTTCACCAGGGTGTTGCCTGGTCTCGAGGGTGTTGGCTATGAGGAGAGGTTGAATAAACTAGGATTGTTTTCACTAGAAAGACGGGGCTGAGGGGAGACCTGATAGAGGTCTACAAAATTATGAGAGGCACAGACAGGGTGGATAGTCAGAGGCTTTTTCCCCAGGGTGGAAGTGTCAGTTACAAGGGGGGCACAGGTTCAAGGTGAGAGGGGGATGTGCGGGAGATGTTTTTCACGCAGAGAGCGGTGGGTGCCTGGGACGCGTTGCCAGAGGAGGTGGTGGAAACAGGCACAAGAGTGACATTTAAGAGGCATCTGGATGGGTGCATGAATAGGGAGGAAATAGAGGGATACGGACTGAGTAAGGGCAGAAGGTTTTTTTTAGTTAGGGCATCATGATTGGTACAGGCTTAGAGGGACAAAGGGCCTCTGCTGCACTGTCGGGATCCTATGAATTTCCCTTAACCCATCCCATCAAGATCCTGGTTAACAAGATCATTGAAAAGGACAAACCAGATGCTTGGATACATTTTTATCAGATAGAATTAAGTCGAGAACCTCGATGAAATTTCTATCCATACTTAGACCATATTCAGAGTACAAAACATGGTTCTAATTGCCATGAAATAAAATGTATCGAGGCACTGGAGAGGATGCAGAGAAGATTTACAAGGATGGTAATGTGAGGTTATATTAATCGGGAAAAGTGGAACCTGGGTCTCTTAAAGAGAAGGCTGAATCTTGAGATCCTTCAAATTGTGACAGGTTCTGGTAAAGTAGAAAGAGTGTTTCCACCGGTTGGGAAGAGCAAAGCTCGAGGTAATCAATATAAGATTGTCGCCAAGATATCAAATGGGATTTCAGTAGAACCGTCTTTACCCAGAGAGTGGTGAGAATGTGATTGAAGTGAATAGTCATAGATGGATAAGAGGGGAGGCTAGATAAGGGTATCACGATTCCAGGGTTACTGACACAGGGCTCAGAGGAGGCTCAAGTGAAGCATAAATGCCGACATGGACTTGGGCTGAAAGACCTGTTTCTGTGCTATAAATTCTATATACTTGCACGGCAACAGACAATCATTATGGGTTCGGGTTGGATTGACTTTCATGCCACCTCCTTTATGTAGCATTGCCCTAAGTGGGCGTTGGTGATCAGAGACTAGGTTGGAATAATGCAGTACTTTGCCTTCTGCAGTATGGCATGACGCAGAAACTCTCCTTCTCTCGCTGCCTGTCACCGGGTGTATTGGAAGGATTTACAGGTTGATAATCAACCTGTTTTGCGACACTATAATGCACATTACATGGCCATCAAGTCCTGGAGTGGGAGCTGAACCCAGAGCATCTGGCCCAAAGGTAAGGACGCTAGCCACTGCGCCCCAAAACCTCGCGGACTTTGATGCCATGATCATTAAATTGCCTCTTCACACTGACTGTGGTATGTTAGAGGCTGGATAGACTGGGACTTTTTCCCTGGAGCGTAGGAGGCTGAGGGGTGATCTTATAGCGGTCTATAAAATAATGAGGGGCATAGATCAGCTAGATAGTCAATATCTTTACCCAAAGATAGAGGAGTCTAAAACTAGAGGGCATAGGTTTAAGGTGAGAGGGGAGAGATACAAAAGGGTCCAGAGGGGCAATTTTTTCACACAGATTTTCTGGAACAAGCTGCCAGAGGTAGTAGTAGAGGCGGGTACAATTTTGTCTTTTAAAAAGCATTTAGATAATTACATGGATAAAATGGGTATAGAGGGATATGGGCCAAATGCGGGCAATTGGGTATAGCTTAGTGGTTAAAAAAAAAAGGGCGGCATGGACAAGTTGGGCCGAAGGGCCTGTTTCCATGCTGTAAATCTCTATGACTCTATGTTGATTTAAAAGCCATTAATTTTGTCGACATAATACTCCACACACTCACTCAAACCCAGCCCTGCAATTTTCACCACACAAAAAAGCATTAAAAAGTCCCAAAGCATTTTGCAGGAGAGAAGAATTCCCTAGACACTGCTCCCATCAAACACTCCCAGGACAGGTACAGCACGGGGTTAGATACAGAGTAAAGCTCCCTCTACACTGTCCCCATCAAACACTCCCAGGACAGGTACAGCACAGAGTTAGATACAGAGTAAAGCTCCCTCTACACTGTCCCCATCAAACACCCCCAGGACAGCATGGGATTGGATGAAATTCCCTCACCTTGTTGCCACACTATTCGCCTCAATCCCAGTGATTGGAGGACACCCCCTGATAGATCAGTGTGACAGTTTGCATTGCCTGCACTCAGAGTCGATATCCTCACTCTGTACATCCGGGGTAACTGGGCAGCCAACAGGAGGTGGTACCTTGGGATTATTTTCCCACAATAGCCCAATGCGATTCAGAAACTGGAACCCCAGCTCCAGCTGAACAGACTTCATTCAGTTCATATTTATTGAGAAACAAGACAAGTATTGTTTACACCCACTTTACTGCCCTTTGTGTGGGAGCTGCCACTGCCAGAGTTAATTAGTTTTTTATTTTGGTTTCTTCATCAATTCCTTCGAGCAGAGAATTTAAGAGACGATAAGAGGTTTTTAAAATCCTGATTGGGGTTTTGGTAGCATAAATCAGAAGAAATGATTTCCAGGGGTAGGTGGGGTGGAGGGATACAGGTTGCAACTTCATGGCAAATTTCTGTGACCTGAAACACACTGCCTGAAACTAGAAACAGATTCAAGAGAAATTGAGAAGGGAATTGGACAAAAGCCTGATTTGGTGATTCATTTAGTGGTGTTATCGCTAGATTATTAATCCAGAATCAGCTAATGTTCTGGGGACCCGGGTTCGAATCCTGTCACAGCAGATGGTGGAATTTGAATTCAATAAAATATATCTGGACTTAAGAATCTACTGATGACCATGAAACCATTGTCGATTGTCGGAAAAACCCATCTGGTTCACTAATGTTCTTTAGGGAAGGAAATCTGCTGTCCTTACCCGGTCTGGCCTACATGTGACTCCAGAGCCACAGCAATGTGGTTGACTCTCAACTGCCCTCCAAGGATAACTAGGGATGGGCAATAAATGCTGTGGAGATGCCGGCGTTGGACTGGGGTAAACACAGTAAGAAGTTTAACAACACCAGGTTAAAGTCCAACAGGTTTATTTGGTAGCTTTGTGTGGCTTTTGCTACCAAATAAACCTGTTGGACTTTAACCTGGTGTTGTTAAACTTCTTACAATAAATGCTGGCCAGCCAGCGACGCCCGTGTCCTATGAATTAACTTTTAAAAACTGTCTTTTCGAAGGTGCTGTAGCAGCGTGTTCTCAAACATCATCCATTTCCTAGAACCATCGAAACTAGAAGAGGAGTAGGCCATTCGGCCCTCCGAGCCTGCTCCGCCATTCATTTTGATCATGGCTGATCATCAAATTCAATATCCTGATTCCCCCTTCCTCCCATATCCCTGCTATATCTAATTCCCTTTCAAACCAAACAATGTTTTGGCCTCAACTACATTCTGTGGTAGTGAATTCCACACATTCACCATTCTCCTGCTACATGTTGGGTACTATACAAATGACAAGTCTATTCTGTGGCTCCATCACAGATTCCTTTTGTATCAAACCAGGTGTTCTATGAAATGAAAATGAGTTTGTCATTGCTAACTCTATGTCAATCCTTCATGCAGTTACACTGCAGCGTACCAGTGACAGCCTCTCCCCAGGAATGGTCAAACTACCACACTGATGGTAAACTCTTCAACCTCAACCAGCTGAAGACCGAAAGCAAAACAGCAGCCACTTGTGTAATGGAACTACAGAATGCTGATGATGCAGAGGTTGGTTCTCACTCTGAAGAAGAATAAAACCGTTGTTGACGTATTCACCACAGCCGGAGAGCCGGGACTTACGCTGAAAACCAGGAAAACCAAAATCCTCAACCAACCCACAACAAGTGTATCCCAAACCCAATCCCTGTAACTGAGCCTCATGGTGAAGTGTTGGGAAATATCCCTCACTTCCCCATACATTGTAAGAAGTTTCACAACAACAGGTTAAAGCCCAACAGGTTTATTTGGTATCATGAGCTTTCGGAGCACTGCTCCTTCCTCAGGTGAGTGAAGAATTGGGTTCAGAAACAGGGCATATATATAGACACAAACTCAATTGCAAGATAATGGTTGGAATGCGAGTCTTTACAGGTAATCAGGTCTTTACAGGTACAGACAATGCGAGTGGAGAGAGGGTTAATCACAGGTTAAAGAGATGTGTATTGTCTCCAGCCAGGACAGTTAGTGAGATTTTGCAAGCCCAGGCAAGTTGTGGGGGTTACAGATAGTGTGACATGAACCCAAGATCCTGGTTGAGGCCGTCCTCGTGTTCAGAACTTGGCTATCAGTCTCTGCTCTGTGATTCTGTGTTGTCGTGTGTCTTGAAGGCCGCCTTGGAGAACGCTTACCTGAAGATCGGAGGCTGAATGCTCTTGACTGCTGAAGTGTTCCCCGACAGGAAGGGAACACTCCGGGCTGGTGATTGTCGAGCGGTGTCCATTCATCCCCATACATTGGGAGCCGTCTAATCCCGAAAGGCTGACATTGACAGTGAAATAAACCATCAAATTCAACGTGTGAATCCAGCCTTTGGTTAAAAGACTTGCTGGGGTTTTGGAGAATGGGGATCTCAAATCCAACACTAAACCGACCCTTCACCAGAGTGCTGAAGCTCAAACAACTTATAGACCCCACATCAAGGCCCAAGAATAACATCAATGCTACTTTAGGGGGACCTGGGAGAACAGAGGAACAAACAGGAACGTTCCCCAAGACACTGAGCTGCCAGATGTGGAGACAATGATAATCTCACAGCAGCTGAGATGGACGGACATGTTGTCCAGGTGCCTGACTGAAGGCTGCTCAAACAGGGGCTTGACTCAGAGCGAGGCCAGGGAGCCCGGGTCACACCAGAAACATCTCAAAGCCTTCATGAGGGTCTGAGCCACTGACATCAACACATGGGAAGCAGCTGCCCATCGCGACTAAAATGACCATTCATCGCCAGGAGTGGCGTCCATCTTTTTGGTAAAACCGTTAAACTAAATCAAATCATAGTGATTAAAGGTGATAGGCCGGTTAGTCTTACTTCAGTGGTCGGTAAGGTAATGGAAAAGGTCCTGAGGGATAGGATTTATGACCATTTGGAAAGACAGTAAGAAGTTTAACAACACCAGGTTAAAGTCCAACAGGTTTATTTGGTAGCACACAAGCTTTCGGAGCTCTAAGCCCCTTCTTCAGGTGAGTGGGAATTCTGTTCACAAACAGAGCTTATAAAGACACAGACTCAATTTACATGAATAATGGTTGGAATGCGAATACTTACAACTAATCAAGTCTTTAAGAAACAAAACAATGTGAGTGGAGAGAGCATCAAGACAGGCTAAAAAGATGTGTATTGTCTCCAGACAAGACAGCCAGTGAAACTCTGCAGTGAAACTCCGCTCGACAATCACCAGGCAAGACTGTTCTCTTCCTGTTGGGGAGCACTTCAGCGGTCACGGGCATTCGGCCTCTGATATTCGGGTAAGCGTTCTCCAAGGCGGCCTTCGCGACACACGACGGCGCAGAGTCGCTGAGCAGAAACTGATAGCCAAGTTCCGCACACACGAGGACAGCCTCAACCGGGATAGTGGGTTCATGTCACACTATTTGTAACTCCCACAGTTGCGTGGACCTGCAGAGTTTCACTGGCTGTCTTGTCTGGAGACAATACACATCTTTTTAGCCTGTCTTGATGCTCTCTCCACTCACATTGTTTTGTTTCTTAAAGACTTGATTAGTTGTAAGTATTCGCATTCCAACCATTATTCATGTAAATTGAGTCTGTGTCTTTATAAGCTCTGTTTGTGAGCAGAATTCCCACTCACCTGAAGAAGGGGCTTAGAGCTCCGAAAGCTTGTGTGGCTTTTGCTACCAAATAAACCTGTTGGACTTTAACCTGGTGTTGTTAAACTTCTTACTGTGTTTACCCCAGTCCAACGCCGGCATCTCCACATCATGACTACCATTTGGAAAGATGCAGCTTAATCCGGGATAGTCAACACGGATTCGTGAAGGGTACGTCGTGCCTCACAAATTTGATTGAATTCTTTGAGGAGGTAACTAAGTGTGTAGATGAAGGTAGAGCAGTTGATGTCGTATACATGGATTTTAGTAAGGCGTTTGATAAGGTCCCCCATGGTCGGCTCATGAAGAAAGTAAGGAGGTGTGGGATAGAGGGAAATTTGGCCGATTGGATAAGTAACTGGCTATCTCATAGAAGACAGAGGGTGGTGGTGGATGGAAAATTTTCAGACTGGAGACCAGTTACCAGCGGTGTACCACAGAGATCAGTGCTGGGTCCTCTGTTATTTGTGATTTTTATCAATGACTTGGAGGAGGGGGCTGAAGGGTGGGTCAGTAAATTTGCTGATGACACCAAGATTGGTGGAGTAGAGTGGACATTCAGAGACTATTTCCTCGGGTGGATGTAGCTGTTACAAGTGGAGTCGGACACTTTAGGAACTTTCAAGCGGTTATTGGATAGGCACATGGAGCACACCAGAATGATAGGGAGTGGGATAGCTTGATCTTGGTTTCGGACAAAGCTCGGCACAACATCGAGGGCTGAAGGGCCTGTTCTGTGCTGTACTGTTCTATGTTTTATGTTCTTTGTAAATCAACTGAGAGACAAATAAACATTCTGTTCATCTTTTTGTTAATTTTGTCTTTTAGAAACATAGAAAACTACAGCACAAAACAGGCCCTTCGGCCCCACAAGTTGTGCCGAACACATCCCTACCTTTTAGGCCTACCTATAACCCTCCATCCTATTAAGTCCCATATACTCATCCAGGAGTCTCTTAAAAGACCCTATTGAGTTTGCCTCCACCACCACTGACGGCAGCCGATTCCACTCGCCCACCACCCTCTGTGTGAAAAACTTCCCCCTAACATTTCCCCTGTACCTACCCCCCAGCACCTTGAACCTGTGTCCTCTCGTAGCAGCCATTTCCACCCTGGGAAAAAGCCTTTGAGAGTCCACCCCATCTATGCCTCTCAACATCTTATATACCTCTATTCGGTCTCCTCTCATCCTACGTCTCTCCAAGGAGAAAAGACCGAGCTCCCTCAGCCTATCCTCATAAGGCATGCCACTCAATCCAGGCAACATCCTTGTAAATCTCCTCTGCACCCTTTCAACCTTTTCCACATCCTTCCTGTAATGAGGCGACCAGAACTGAGCACAGTACTCCAAGTGGGGTCTGACGAGGGTCTTATATAGCTGCATCATTATCCCCGGACTCCTAACCTCAATCCCTCGATTGATAAAGGCCAGCACACCATACGCCTTCTTAACCACCTCCTCCACCTGCGGGGCCGATTTTAGAGTCCTCTGGACCCGGACCCCAAGGTCCTTCTGATCCTCTACCTCACTTAAAAAGTGTTTAGACAGTTACATGGGTAAGGTGGCTATAGAGGGCTATGGGCCAACACGGGCAATTGGGAATAGCTTAGTGGTTAAAAAAAGGGGTGGCAAGGACAAGTTGGGCCGAAGGGCCATGCTGTAAACCTCGATGGCTCTAATTAAACCAAATTAAATTAACTGAGGGACAAATCAAAAGGGACAGTCCCCAAAAAGAAGGGAACCACCCAAAGCAAAACATAAAGTAGAAATGAAACTTAAAACATCAGATTTAAATGTGATTAAAGGGCTCAATAATACACCCCAGCCCCTGTGGTGTCCAGTGGGCACGGAAGGCTTCAACAGTGCCCTCGGACACCTCATGCTCCCTCTCCCCAGGGAGTGGTTTCCAGACCTTCCCATCAACAAGAGCAGCGATTGAGGGAGAATGATGAGAGGGATGGGAAGAGAGGGCAACAATTCTTCACCACCTCCACCAGCTCACAGCCCATACCCTCACTGTGGGAGAGGCTGGAAGCTTAGATCAGTTTTATAAGCCAATGATAGAGCTATAGTCAATGTAAGTATCTCATTTAAACCCAGCCAACCACAAAAGATCATCCTTGACAAATAGGCTTGCTAAAGATGATGACATGATCAACCTTAGTGGTGAAGACCTCAACAGTTGAGCAGCCACTGAGGTTTACTTTCTAAACGGAGGCACCTGTGGTTAGAGGGCAGGTGCTTTACAGATAAAACATGGGGATAGCACACAAACAAGCTTTCACACAACTCAATCTGAGAGTGTATCGCTTTGTCCACTGGCAAAGGCTTGAGATAGTGGCACAGAATCCTGGGATTGGGAAATGTTCTGGAGAATCACACTCACACATTCAGTCCCCTCAGAGTGACGCTGGAACCACACTGACCCTCAGAGTGACGCTGGAACCACACTGACCCTCAGAGTGACCCAGGAACCACATTGACCCTCAAAGTGACCCAGGAACCACACTGACCCTCAGAGTGACCCAGGAACCACACTGACCCTCAGTGACCCAGGAACAACACTGACCCTCAGAGTGACCCAGGAACCACACTGACCCTCAAAGTGACCCAGGAACCACACTGACCCTCAGAGTGACCCAGGAACCACACTGACCCTCAGAGTGATTCTGGAACCACACTGACCCTCAGAGTGACCCAGGAACCACACTGACCCTCAGAGTGACCCAGGAACCACACTGACCCTCAGAGTGACCCAGGAACCACACTGACCCTCAGAGTGATTCTGGAACCACACTGACCCTCAGAGTGACCCAGGAACCACACTGACCCTCAGTGACCCAGGAACAACACTGACCCTCAGTGACCCAGGAACAACACTGACCCTCAGTGACCCAGGAACAACACTGACCCTCAGTGACCCAGGAACAACACTGACCCTCAGTGACCCAGGAACAACACAGACCCTCAGTGACCCAGGAACAACACTGACCCTCAGTGACCCAGGAACAACACTGACCCTCAGTGACCCAGGAACAACACTGACCCTCAGAGTGACCCAGGAACCACACTGACCCTCAGTGACCCAGGAACAACACTGACCCTCAGTGACCCAGGAACAACACTGACCCTCAGTGACCCAGGAACCACACTGACCCTCAGAGTGACCCAGGAACAACACTGACCCTCAGTGACCCAGGAACAACACTGACCCTCAGAGACCCAGGAACAACACTGACCCTCAGTGACCCAGGAACAACATAGACCCTCAGTGACCCAGGAACAACACTGACCCTCAGTGACCCAGGAACCACACTGACTCTCAGAGTGACCCAGGAACCACACTGACCCTCAAAGTGACCCAGGAACCACACTGACCCTCAGAGTGACCCAGGAACCACACTGACCCTCAGAGTGATTCTGGAACCACACTGACCCTCAGAGTGACCCAGGAACCACACTGACCCTCAGAGTGACCCAGGAACCACACCGACCCTCAGAGTGACCCAGGAACCACACTGACCCTCAGAGTGATCCAGGAACAACACTGACCCTCAGTGACCCAGGAACAACACTGACCCTCAGTGACCCAGGAACCACACTGACCCTCAGTGACCCAGGAACAACACTGACCCTCAGTGACCCAGGAACCACACTGACCCTCAGTGACCCAGGAATATGAACTGCACACAGAAAGCCGCATGGATCAGTGCGAAACTGAGTTGCATTTTTGAGGCGGTCGCTAACAGGGAGATCGAGGAGTAGCTATAGGTTTTGGCTGGGGTTTTCCATACTCGCCAGTAGTTGGGATTCTCCAGTCCCGCTGCAATGAACATGGATTTTCCTGAGCGCCAAATTCTCCGCTCTCGCTGGCAGCAACAACGGGGCGTGTGGGACTGGAGAATTCCGGCCATTATTTATATAAACTTTTCAAAAACAATCAGCAAGTTTCCACATCGGGTAACAGGCGAGGAGAAGCGTTGAATTGTGGAAAAGCTGCTGGCTTGAGAAAGCGAGGGAAGAGACAGAGAGTGGGGATAATGATGAGAGACTCCCTTTGGCAGGAGGTGTCTCTGTACTGGGGACAGTAAGTGACTTTGAGGAAGGAATGCAGAGCAGAATCTCAGTTTTCACTGGTGACAGTTAATAGGCAACAAAGTAAATATTGTGGATGGGAGAAAGTTACAAAAGAGCAAGCGAGAGGTCAGGGTGCAGCAATGGAAGTGATTTATCTGATGTGGGCCAATAGGGATTGGTTAGTGTGATGGGTATATCATTGGACAGTAAAGCAGAGATTGTGAGATTAAATTCCACCAAGATAGAAGCAAAAATACGGTTTGTAAAAAAACTGGAGATAAACAGCAATCAGGATTATTGTAACTAATTTGTTGCTGTCCTTTTCCAGAAAGATAATTACCATCCTGTGGGGACCCGGTCCACATGATTCTCCAGTCACACATTATCACAACTGCCTTCTGAACCCGGCTATCCAGTTCAATGTTTCAGCAACAGACACGTTAACTGTTCACCCTGAGTAATCAGCACATTCACCAAATTCAATTTCCATAGAACCATAGAATCCCTACAGGGCAGAAAGAGGCCATTCAGCCCATCGAGCCTGCACCGACCACAATCCCATCCAGGCCCTATCCCTGCAACCCCACGTATTTACCTTGCTAATTCCCCCTGACACTAACGGGCAAGTTAGCATGGCCAATCCACCTAATGCGCACGTCTGTGAAGAGTGGGAGGAAACCCACGCAGACACGGGGAGAACGTGCAAAGTCCACACAGACAGTGACCCAAGACCGGGAATCGAACCCGGGTCCCTGGTGCTGTGAGGCAGCAGTACCAACCACTGTGCCACCGTGCTGCCATGATAGGGTTTTAACTCATGAATTCTATTGCCTCTTCCCCCATTGAGAAGTCCAGGTTAAAGTCCAACAGGTTTATTTGGTACCGCGAGCTTTCGGAGTGCTGCCCCTTCATCAGGTTAACCACAACTTGCATTTATGTAGCGCCTTTAAGTATTGTAAAAGTATCCACACATTCTTCATAGGAGCGTAATCAGATCAAATCAAAAGGAGATGTTCATGCAGGTGACGAATAGCTTGGGCAAAGGGGAAGGTTTGAAGGAGGAAAGTGAGGTGGGGAGGTTTAGGAAGGGAATTCCGGAGCTTGGGGCCCAGGCTGCTAAAGGCAAGTCTGCCAGTGGTGGGACGATCGGACTAGGATTCTCAGGAGGCCGGAATGAGAAAATGCAGAAATCTCAGAGGGTAGTGAGGCTGGTGGGGGTTACAAAGAGAGAGAGGGGCGAGGTCATGGAGAGATTTACAAATAAGGATGAGAATTTAAAAATGCAACCTTTGCTAAAGCGAGTGTAGGTGAACCAGCACCAGGGTGAAGAATTTCACATGAATTGGAACAAAGGCAGCAGAAATGTTGAAGCCGTCAAGTTTACACAGGGTGGAATATGACAGGCCGACTTAGGGAGCTTTGGAATATTCAGGCTTCGAGGTAACAAAGAACAGGAGAGGAACGGAGATGGGAATGTTACAGAGACGAGAAAATGCAGCCTTCACTGAGATTGCAAAGGAATGATGGCTGAGGTTCCACTGAGTGACAGACGGGCCAGATTCCCAGTGAGAGTTGGCAGCTTCAGTGAAGGAAAGGTGAGAGTTAAAAGCAAAGATTGTGGCTTCGCTTCAATTCCACATCACACCCTTGACACAATGACCCCATTATATCTCCCACGGCAACACACACACTAACTCTCACTGGGGTACAGGTTCCACACACACTGACTCTCACTGGGGTACGGGTCCCACACACACTGACTCTCACTGGGGTACGGGTTCCACACACACTGACTCTCACTGGGGTACGGGTTCCACACACACTGACTCTCACTGGGGTACGGGTCCCACACACACTGACTCTCACTGGGGTACGGGTCCCACACACACACTGACTCTCACTGGGGTACGGGTCCCACACACACACTGACTCTCACTGGGGTACGGTTTCCACACACACTGACTCTCACTGGGGTATAGGATCCACACACACTGACTCTCACTGGGGTAGGGGTCCCACACACACTGACTCTCACTGGGGTACGGGTTCCACACACACTGACTCTCACTGGGGTACGGGTCCCACACACACTGACTCTCACTGGGGTACGGGTCCCACACACACTGACTCTCACTGGGGTACGGGTTCCACACACACTGACTCTCACTGGGGTACGGGTTCCACACACACTGACTCTCACTGGGGTACGGTTTCCACACACACTGACTCTCACTGGGGTATAGGATCCACACACACTGACTCTCACTGGGGTAGGGGTCCCACACACACTGACTCACTGGACACAGGTGAGGTCCCAGAGGATTGGAGGATAGCCAATGTGGTCCCGTTATTTAAGAAGGGTAGGAAGGATAACCCGGGTAATTATAGGCCGGTGAGCTTGACGTCCGTGGTGGGGAAGTTGTTGGAGAAGATTCTTAAAGATAGGATGTATGCGCATTTAGAAAGGAATAAACTCATTAACGATAGTCAACATGGTTTTGTGAGAGGGAGGTCATGCCTCACTAACCTGGTGGTGTTTTTTGAAGAAGTGACCAAAATGGTTGACGAAGGAAGGGCCGTGGATGTTGTCTATATGGACTTTAGTAAAGCGTTTGACAAAGTCCCTCATGGTAGGCTAGTGAAAAAGGTTGGATCCCATGGGATAAAGGGGAAGGTGGCTAGATGGGTGGAGAACTGGCTTGGTCATAGAAGACAGAGGGTGGTAGTGGAAGGGTCTTTTTCTGGCTGGAGGCCTGTGACTAGTGGTGTACCGCAGGGCTCTGTATTGGGACCTCTGCTGTTTGTGATTTATATAAATGATCTGGAAGAAGGAGTAACTGGGGTGATCAGTAAGTTTGCGGACGACACAAAACTGGCAGGACTTGCAGATAGTGAGGAACATTGTCAGAGGCTACAGAAGGATATAGATAGGCTGGAAATTTGGGCAAGGAAATGGCAGATGGAGTTCAATCCTGATAAATGCGAAGTGATGCATTTTGGTGGGAATAATGTAGGGAGGAGCTACACGATAAATGGAAGAATCATAAAGGGTGTAGAGACGCAGAGGGACCTGGGTGTGCAAGTCCACAGATCTTTGAAGGTGACGTCACAGGTGGAGAAGGTGGTGAAGAAGGCATATGGCATGCTTGCCTTTATAGGACGGGGCATAGAGTATAAAAGTTGGGGTCTGATGTTGCAGATGTATAGAACGTTGGTTCGGCCGCATTTGGAATACTGCGTCCAGTTCTGGTCGCCACACTACCAGAAGGACGTGGAGGCTTTGGAGAGAGTACAGAGGAGGTTTACCAGGATGTTGCCTGATATGGAGGGGCTTGGTTATGAGGAGAGATTGGGGAAACTGGGGTTGTTCTCCTTGGAAAGACGGAGGATGAGGGGAGACTTAATAGAGGTGTATAAAATTATGAAAGGCATAGATAGGGTGAACAGTGGGAAGCTTTTCCCCGGGTCGGTGGTGACGTTCACGAGGGGTCATAGGTTCAAGGTGAAGGGGGGGAGGTTTAACACAGATATCAGAAGGACATATTTCACACAGAGGGTCGTGGGGGCCTGGAATGTGTTGCCGGGCAAGGTGGTGGAGGCGGACACACTGGGAACATTTAAGACTTATCTAGACAGCTATATGAACGGAGTGGGAATGGAGGGATACAAAAGAGTGGTCTAGTTTGGACCAGGGAGCGGCGCGGGCTAATTGTTCCTTGTTTCTCGTTTCAAGGCTTCATTCTATGATCATCTTGCTGGTGCCAGTACAGAGCGAGACTGTGGATAGTTGGGAACCTGTCTCGGGGGCAGGGAATTCATATGGTGTTCGTGGAAGTGGAAATGACTAGGGTTGGGAAGCATTTTCCGATCCGGGCCATTGTGATCTCCTGGACTCGTTTCAATCGCCTCAGGGGGTCGGAGAGGAATTTCCCAGATTTTTTTTCCCCATATTGGCCCTGGGGTTTTTCACTCTGGGTTTTCGCCTCTCCCTGGAGATCACATGGTCTGGAATGGGGGGGTGGGGGTACGTTAATAGGTTGTAATGAACAAAGCATCGTAGCTGTGAGGGACAGCTCGGTGGATAGGATATTGGTATGTAGATAGGCTGGAAAATTGGGCGGGGATCCTGGATTCAGGATTCAATCCTGGACCGGGGAGCGGCGCGGGCTTGGAGGGCCGAAGGGCCTGTTCCTGTGCTGTATTGTTCTTTGTTCTTTGTTCTCACTGGGGTACAGTTCCACACACACTGGCTCTCACTGGGGTACGGGTCCCACACACACTGACTCTCACTGGGGTATGGGTCCCACACACACTGACTCTCACTGGGGTACGGGTCCCACACACACTGACTCTCACTGGGATACGGGTTGCACACACACTGACTCTCACTGGGATACGGGTTCCACACACGCTGACTCTCACTGGGGTATGGGTCCCACACACACTGACTCTCACTGGGATACGGGTTGCACACACACTGACTCTCACTGGGATACGGGTTGCACACACACTGACTCTCACTGGGGTATGGGTCCCACACACACTGACTCTCACTGGGATACGGGTTGCACACACACTGACTCTCACTGGGGTACGGGCCCCACACACACTGACTCTCACTGGGGTATGGGTCCCACACACACCAGCCCACCTTCAGTTCCACACACACTGGCTCTCACTGGGATACGGGTCCCACACACACTGACTCTCACTGGGGTATGGGTCCCACACACTGACTCTCACTGGGGTACGGGTCCCACACACACTGACTCTCACTGGGGTACGGGTCCCACACACACTGACTCTCACTGGGGTATGGGTTCCACACACACTGACTCTCACTGGGGTATGGGTTCCACACACACTGACTCTCACTGGGGTACGGGTCCCACACACACTGACTCTCACTGGGGTACGGGTTCCACACACACACTGACTCTCACTGGGGTACGGGTCCCACACGCACTGACTCTCACTGGGATACAGTTCCACACACACTGACTCTCACTGGGGTACGGGTCCCACACACACTGACTCTCACTGGGGTACGGGTCCCACACACACTGACTCTCACTGGGGTACGGGTCCCACACACACTGACTCTCACTGGGGTACGGGTCCCACACACAGCTCTGTGACATCACTCAGTTGCCTGTATCAGCTTATCAGCTGCTGAAACCTTTGCCTCGACCCACCTTCAGCTGCTTCATCAATGACATTCTTTCCATCATAGGGTCAGAAGTGGGGATGTTCATTAATGACTGCACAATGTTCAGCATCATTCGCAACTCCTCAGACCCTGAAGCCGAAGGGCCTTTGCCGCGCTTTGTGACTCTGTGACTGCGTCCAAATGCAGCAAGATTTGGACAATATCCAGGCATGGGCTGCCAAGTACAAAGTTAAGGTAAAGTTTATTTATTAATCATAAGTAAGTAATCACTGCAATGAAGTTACTGTGAAATCCCATAGTTGTCACACTCCAGTGCCTGTTCAGGTCAATGCACCCTAACCAGCGCGTCTGTCAGACAGTGGGAGGAAACCGGAGCACCCGCAGGAACCCCACACAGACACGGGGAGAATGTGCAAACTCCACACAGACAGTGACCCAAGCCGGGAATCAAACCCGGGTTCCTGGCGCTGTGAGGCAGCAGTGCTAACCACTGTGCCACCGTGTCACCCTTGGTGGCGAGTAACATTCACGCCACACAAGTGCCAGGCAATGACCACCTCCAACAAGAGAAAATCGAACCATTGTCCCCTTGACATTTAATGGCGTTACCATCACTGAATCCCCCACTATTAACATCCATTGACCAGAAACTGAACTGGACCTGCCACATAAATACTGTACTTACCAGAGCAGGTCAAACACTAGGAATCCTGAAGCGAGTAAGTCACCTCCTGACTCCCCAAAGCCTGTCCACCATCTACAAGGCACAAGTCAGGAGAGTGATGGAATACTCCCCACTTGCCTGGATAAGTCCAAAGATGTGCGGGTTAGGTTGATTGGCCAGGTTAAAAGTTGCCCCTTAGAGTCCTGAGATGCGTAGGTTAGAGGGATTAGCGGGTAAAATATGTGGGGGTAGGGCCTGGGTGGGATTGTGGTCGGTGCAGACTCGATGGGCTGAATGGCCTCCTTCTGCACTGTAGGGTTTCTATGATTCTAAGTGCAGCTCCGACAATACTTAAGAAGTGCAGCATGATGGCGCAGTGATTAGCACTGCTGCCTCACACTGCTAGAGACCTGGGTTCAATTCTGGCCTCGGGTCACTGTCTGTGTGGAGTTTGCACTTTCTCCCCATGTCTGTGTGGGTTTCCTCCGGGTGCTCCGGTTTCCTCCCACACCCCCCAGGATGTGTGGGTTATGTTAATTGGCCGTGCTAAATTGCTGCTCCGTGTCAGGGGGATTAGAGGGTAAATACGTGGGGTTGGAGGGGACCTGGGTGGGATTGTTGTCAGTGCAGGCTCGATGGGCTGAATGGCCTCCTTCTGCACTGTAGGGACTTTATGGTTCCCTAATATCTCCTTAATTGACTCTGTTGTGTATGAGCACCTTGGGTTTTTCATTATACTTGAGGCACCATGTCAGTTGCTGCTGTTTCTCACATTTGCTGGATTTTTTTGCAGGTTTTTTTGCGGTTTTATTCTAAAAGAGCGATTCCAGGAGAGAGCTGGGATTGAACCCATCGTGGCGTCTGCTGATCCCCGGGTCTATTTGCGAAAGCTGCACTACCTGCAGACCTGCAGTAGATGGCAGAGCTGAGCAGCACGGAGGCCCAGAGAGGAATCTGCAGATTGTGGAGAATCTTCATATCAGTGAAGGGAACTAACTAACAGAATCATAGAATCCCTACAGTGTAGGAGGCCATTTGGCCCATCGAGTCAGCACTGACTCTTCGACAGAGCATTCCATCCTGGCCCTATCCCCGAAAACCTATCTATTTACCCCACTAATCCTCCTAACCTACACAACTTGGGAAACTAAGGGGCAATTTAGCATGGCCAATCCACCTAACCTGCACATCTTCGGACTGTGGGAGGAAACCGGAGTACCCAGAATATTTTACATGTGAATTTATATTTAATTAGCACCTAAAGCCAATAAAACAAACAGAGGAGATTCGCCGGGAGGCTGCCTGGTTTGGAAGGTAGGTCTTGTGGGGAGAGGTTGAGGGAGCTGGGGCTGTTCTCTCTGGAGCGGAGGAGGCTGAGGGGGGCGACTTAATAGAGGTTTATAAAATTATGAAGGGGGTGGATAGAGTGAACGTTCAAGGACTATTTCCTCGGGTGGATGGAGCTATTACAAGGGGGCATAACTATAGGGTTCGTGGTGGGAGATATAGGGAGGATGTCGGGGGTGGGTTCTTTGCGCAGAGAGTGGTTGGGGTGTGGAATGGACTGGCTGCAGTGATAGTGGAGTCGGACACTTTAGGAATATTTAAGCGGTTATTGGATGGGCACATGGAGCACACCAGGATGATGGGGAGTGGGACAGCTTGATCTTGGTTTCAGATAAAGCTCAGCACAACATCGTGGGCCGAAGGGCCTGTTCTGTGCTGTACTGTTCTATGTAACAGAGCGTTATAAAGTAAAATTTGACACTGAGCTACATAAGGTGATTTGAGGCCAAAATGCACCTTTCACATCCTTAGGGCACTCCAAATCTCTTTGCAGCCATTCAAATACTTTACATGGTCATGTAGGAAACACAGCAGCCAATTTGTGCACAGCAGGATCCCACAAGCCACAGTAAGGTGATAAATGCCCAGATGTTTTGCTGGTGTTGCTCACTTTGTGGTTGCAATGAGGTGGGAGGTGGGAGGTTTTGTTATGGAAATGGACATGATGGAAATCCAGCTCTGGGTCAAACTCCACATCCTGACATTCCTAAAGCTCAAATTATTATTAAAGCCAATTATTGTCTATGCTGGAAATCTGAAATAGAAACAGAAAACACTGGATAATCTCAGCAGGTCTGAGAGAGAAACAGTTAACATTTGGAGTTCTTACATCCACTCCACCCTTCTACAGAACTGAAATTGGATAGAAATGTGAGGATATAATTAATCACATCCCTATTCCTTCTCAGTTCTGTCATACGGACATGGTGGGAGGGGGAATTTTCCCACCTCGCTGAAGATCACACCAATCTGGGAAAATAGCGAGCGGGGTTTAACAATAGCTTTCACGCCCAGTGCGAAACAATTTGCAATTGTCCTGGTCCCTTTCCATTGGCGCGAATCAGATCCCGCCCAGAAAAGGAGCAAGGTCGATCCGCACAAGATTGACTGGATCTCAATTTCATCAGTGAGTTCAGTCCTCGATTGTTCTCCCTCCCGGAATGTTCCCACCTCTCCAGCGGGAAGTCACACCGACGTGAATCACACTGGTTTTCACTAGCAGAGGCTGGTGCAATGGTCACGACGGGAAGGGGTGCTTGGAGGCCATTGAAGGCCCCAGGTGATTGGGACATTACCAGGCAGTGCCCACCTGGCACACTGGCAGTGCCCACCAGACACCCAATCAGTTGGGCAGCCCGGCAGTGCCAAGGGGGTGGGGGCCATGACAGAGGGGCTCTGTGGGGGAAGAGAAGAGATTGTGTAGGTGGATCACGATGGGGAAGGGTCCTGATGCCAGTGGCCGGGGGGGGGGGAGAAAGAAGAGGAGGAGGGGAATCTCTCAGGGCACTGAGATCAGAGCACCGTTGTAAAAGAGCCCCAGTGCTCTGAAGCTGGCTGTCTCCACCCCGAGACAGAGCAGACTCCATGGGCTGTGTGGGCCATTCCTGCTCCTATTTCTGAGGCCGTAGGGCGATTGCAGCAAGGTTTTGTGGCTTGTTAACTACAGGATCAAGGAAAAGATATGAAATAAAGGTGGGAGTGAAATACAAAGGACTTTATCACACCTCAAGCTGCACCATTTAATTCTATTTCAGATCATTGGGACATCAAATTGCAAGCCCATTACCAATAAAATGTATTTTGAACGTTTTAATTGCCCTTCACTTTCGGGGGAGTTCCAGCTGCCGTTTTAAGTGAGTGCTTCCTGACCAGAAACAAACCAGCGATGTCTTTTTTAAAACATTTATTAATTTCGCAAGTAGAATACACTGCTGTGCAGGTTTGCGGTTACAGTATTGAACATTTCCACAGTTTTGACACATTATACAAACTGCTCAGTAAAGAAATTCGCTCGGAAACATCAAAATCTCAAAACAAAACCGGAGCGCCGCTTTCCTCCGGGAGCCCGGGGCATTGAAGCCGAGATGAACCCGAAACAAGGAAAGGCACATGGCGAGATTCCGGCAATGGGACACCCACCAGGAGCTGGGAGAGGGGGAAATCCATCCAGTGCTCCACAACCTTGCATTCTGCAAACAAATACTGACTGATGGGAGGGTGCATTTCTGAATTGAGAAGCTGGGAAAGCAAAAACATTTTAAACTGTTGGTCCCTTTTTTCTTAAATTTTAGTTAAACTCCTTTTATCCCCCTCCCCACCCTCCATTGTAACATGTTCCGAAAGGGGAAAAAGGAGCTTTAAAAATTAAAAAATCCAATTTTAATCTGGAGATGCAATTCCCGGATTGAAGAGATGTTGCAGCCGCCAATCAGCGCCCGGATCACATTCCCGCCACCAATGTAACTATTATTTTGGCTACACACTGATTGGCCGAGAGCCTCAGCTTGGCAACTGTTGCCAAGGGAACAGCAAACCAGCGGCTTCCTGCACCTTTAAACCCGATTTGAAATTTAAACACTGGGTAATCCCCAAACAGCCTCAAAAACAAACGGAAAATAGACAACAGCTTCTTTTAAATTCCCAATTATACTTTTCCCATCGCGGAATTTCTAAGTATGAATGAGGAAAATGAAATTTATGACCCATCGGAACAAAACTAATTGCATTCTCTTGATCCAAAGTCAAATTAATCAGATCAGATTGGAGATATCAATCGTTTTATCCCTTAAAAAGTGTTGCAAAAATAAACATGTATCAAAAAAAATCTGTATCGCTTCCAGGAAATTGCAAAATTTCCCGCGACCATCCCAGAGTTTTTGTGACCATTGATTCAGATGAATTCATTAGTTGGAAACTTAGGCAATGAAAATAAAACACACACAAAATCTCCAAAATAAACACAAAAAACCCCCCCCCAAAAGCTACAGCCTCCCGGGGAGGGAAAATATCAACTTTGCAAACGAAAAACATCTGGAAGAAAATCTTCCCGCGTTCTCAATCGGCGGCACATGATGGGACCCCAAAATACAAAATAACCCCCCCCCCTCCCCCCAAAACAAGAAGGTGATACAATGACTGGAAAATCGTTAATATCAAAAAGTCAGCTGCATTTTTTTAAAATTTTGCAACAACAAAACACAAAGAACAGTTTTAAGCTTTCTTGGATTTCTTGCTGCTTTTGCTCTTTTTGCTCCTGTCTTTGCTGGAGGTTCCCGAGCGGCTCTTGGTGCTTTTCCTGCTGTCTGTTTTCTTGCTGGAGGCGCCTTTCTTGTGGGACTTCTTGGCCGCGCTGCTGGAAGCCGAGCTGGAGGCTTTTTTCTTGGCCGCCTGTACGGCCTCCCCTTGCTTGGTGATCTTGAAGGAGCCGTTCGCCCCTTTGCCCTTCACCTGGTTGAGGGTGCCGTTGATGACCAGGGCTCGCAGGGCGTAGCGCAGGTAGGTGCGACCCTGCCGCTCGTTGAACCAGGGCACGGTCTTGGCTTCCTTGTAGATGGTGGCCAGGGAGGAGCCGTTGCGGGCTCCCAGCCTCTGCACTATTTCCACCAGCAGCGCGCTGTACTTGCCCTGCTGGTTCTTGCCTTTGCCGGATTTCTTCTTCTTGGAGCCCGCCTTCTTGGCCGGGCTTTTCTCTTCCTCGTCCTCGGCCGGAGCAACAGGCAGGGTTTCCACATCTTCAGACATGTTCAGGCTGTTGTTGCCGAGACTGATGTTAAAATTGCAGAGAGGGGGGGTGCAGGGGGCAGCTTGCAGAGGTGCCCTGTTTGCTGGGAGATTCTGCTCTGAGTCTCTGTGGGTTTCTCTCTCTGAGATATTCTCTCTGTCTCTGTGTTTCTCTCTCTCTGGGTCTCTGGGAGACTCTGTCCCTGGGTCTCTGTCTCTGTGTGTCTCTCTCTGTCCCTGGGTCTGTCTCTCTGGGTCTCTGTCCCTGGGTCTGTCTCTCTGGGTCTCTATAAGACTCTCTCCTCTCGGATCCTCTCTCAAACTGCGGGATTTTTTGGCGCAGCCGCTTATTTGGCTGCTCTGAGCGAACGTCAATGGAAACAGCAACATCCCCGGCCAGGATCCGCATTAACTTGTGCTTCTTGCCGCCCCTTCCCGGCTCCTTCCCGGGCCCGGGCCGGACTGCAGGCGGCCGGATGGGGGGCAGGATGGAAGGGCAGGCTGTTTGCTGCCGGCTGACCGCGGCGGGCGGCGGATCCGCGGCCCCCAAAGGCCAAATATCCCGCAAGTGAGAGCGGCTCCCCAGCCACATGGGGCAGCCAGAGATGGGGGTGCTGCCTTCAGGAGGGGATTTGGAGCCCGCCCGGGGGTCGCAGCCCCATCAGAGCAGCGGCTGGACCCGAGGGAGAGAGTGGCCCGTCCCCCCGGGCCACCTTTAGCACCTTTGGGTGCGAAACAGGACAATAAATCCCATTTTAATTTGTTGCAACTAACACAGTGCGCGCCCCCGCGCGGCCGCTCACAGAAAAGCGGCTGAGATTTGGGGGAAAGTTACAGATTTCCGACTGAAATTTACATCCAAAAGCAGCCAAACATCATCATTGCCAAGATTCAGCTGCAAAAATAAGCTGCAAACCAAAACAAGGACCCCCAGCAACCCCATCACCCTCTAACCCCCATCACCCTCTAACCCCCATCACCCTCTAACCCCCATCACCCTCTAACCCCCATCACCCTCTAACCCCCATCACCCTCTAACCCCCATCACCCTCTAACCCCCATCACCCTCTAACCCCCATCACCCTCTAACCCCCATCACCCTCTAACCCCCATCACCCTCTAACCCCCATCACCCTCTAACCCCCATCACCCTCTAACCCCCATCACCCTCTAACCCCCATCACCCTCTAACCCTCATCACCCTCTAACCCCCATCACCCTCTAACCCCCATCACCCTCTAACCCTCATCACCCTCTAACCCCCATCACCCTCTAACCCCCATCACCCTCTAACCCCCATCACCCTCTAACCCCCATCACCCTCTAACCCCCATCACCCTCTAACCCCCATCACCCTCTAACCCCCATCACCCTCTAACCCCCATCACCCTCTAACCCCCATCACCCTCTAACCCCCATCACCCTCTAACCCTCATCACCCTCTAACCCCCATCACCCTCTAACCCCCATCACCCTCTAACCCCCATCACCCCTCTAACCCCCATCACCTCCTCTAACCCCCATCACCCTCTAACCCCCATCACCCCTCTAACCCCCATCACCCCTCTAACCCCCATCACCCTCTAACCCCCATCACCCTCTAACCCCCATCACCTCCTCTAACCCCCATCACCCTCTAACCCCCATCACCCTCTAACCCCCATCACCCTCTAACCCCCATCACCCCTCTAACCCCCATCACCCCTCTAACCCCCATCACCCTCTAACCCCCATCACCTCCTCTAACCCTCATCATCCCCTCTAACCCCCATCATCTCCTCTAACCCACATCACCCCCTCTAACCCCCATCACCCTCTAACCCCATCACCCCTCTAACCCCCATCACCCCTCTAACCCACATCACCCCCTCTAACCCCTATCACCCCTCTAACCCCCATCACCCCTCTAACCCCCATCACCCCTCTAACCCCCATCATCTCCTCTAACCCCCATCACCTCCTCTAACCCCATCACCCCTCTAACCCCCATCACCCTCTAACCCCCCATCACCCCTCTAACCCCCATCACCCCTCTAACCCCACATCACCCCTCTAACCCCACATCACCCTCTAACCCCCATCACCCTCTAACCCCCCATCACCCCTCTAACCCCATCACCCCTCTAACCCCACATCACCCCTCTAACCCCACATCACCCTCTAATCCCCATCACCCTCTAACCCCCATCACCTGCTCTAACCCCCATCACCTCCTCTAACCCCCATCACCCTCTAATCCCCATCACCCCTCTAACCCCTCATCACCCTCTAACCCCATTACCCTCTAACCCCCATCACCCCTCTAACCCCCATCATCTCCTCTAACCCACATCACCCCCTCTAACCCCCATCACCCTCTAACCCCCAGCAACCCTCTAACCCATCACACCCCTAACCCCCATCACCCCCATTACCCCCTACCCCATCAACCCTCTAACCCCCCCATCAACCCTCAACCCCCATCACCCCTCTAACCCCCATCACCCCTCTAACCCCCATCACCCCTCTAACCCCCATCAGCCCTCTAACCCCCATCACCCCTCTAACCCCCATCACCCCTTTAACCCCCATCAGCCCCCTAACCCCCATCACTCCTCTAACCCCCATCACCCCCTAACCCCCATCACTCCTCTAACCCCCATCACCCCCTAACCCCATCACCCCTCTGACCCCCCATCATCACTCTGACCCCCCATCATCACCCCCTCTAACCCTCATCACCCCCTAACCCCCCCATTACCCCCCTAATCCCCATCACCTCTCTAACCCCCCATCATCACCCCCTCTAACCCCCATCACCCCTCTAACCCCCATCATTACCCCCTCTAACCCCCCTCACCCCTCTAACCCGCCATCACCCCCTCTCCAGCTCCAACCCATCTCAACATTACACTTGCTCATTTTGAAACATTTCCACTTTATTTCCAGCCTTGTTCAGTGTTTCCCGCGATTTAAAAAAAAATTCAGGTTTTCTGTGGATCGACAGTGATGCAAATTGTAAAAGTCACAATTTTCCGCATTTGATCTTGTAGAGAATTTGTTCAAATGACCTTTAAACTGTGCTGAGGTTGTGTTTAATTTTGAAAATGTCAGAGTGGGCGGGGAACCATTTCTGGGGGTTTAAACTGCTACAAGTTGGAGGTGAAATGTATGGAGACAGATTGAAATCGTTCTTTTGTTAAAAGCTTGCTTTTTTAAGTATAAAAAGTTACCTGGATTAAATGATGTTGCAATTAGTGTCTGTTCCGCGTTTGGACTTAATTAATTCCATGAGCTCTCATTTCAAAATTTTTTTAAATGAACTTTGCAGCTTTCCCCCCTTCCTGAGCCGCTCCTCTCCCGCTGTTTGCGGATATTTTTTATGACTTTAACATTGTTTGAAAATATTCTGAGGGACAGAATTAATCTGCACTTGGAGAGGCAAGGATTGATCAAGGATAAGTCAACATGACTTGGTCAGGGAGGGAGAGCACACATTTGACTGATTTTGTGCTATTGCTGTAGTTTACATGGATTTCAGCAAGGCTTTTGACAAGGTCCCACATGGGAGACTGGTCAAGAAGCTAAGAGCCCGTGGGATCCAGGACTATTTGGCAAATTGGTTCCAAAATTGGCTTAGCGGCAGGAGGCAAAGGGTGATGGTTGAAGGTCGTTCTGTGATGTTTTCTATACTCCTCACAGGAGCTCCACTGTTCTGAACCCTCTGAATCTGCCATAAGCCTTGCTTTTTTTCCTTATCCAATCTTGTGTATCCCATGACATCCTGGGGTCTCCAGGCTTTTTGCTTCCACCCTTTACTGGAATATGTTGGCATTACACGTTCTCCATTTCTTTTTTGAATGACTCCCACTGCTCTAATGTAGATTTTCCTACAAGTTGCTGCTCCCAGTGCACTCTGGCCAGACCCTGACTTATATTAAAATCAGCCTTCTCCCAATTCAAAACCTTTATTTCTGGTCCATATTTGTCCTTTACTATAACTACCTGAAATCTCAGAGTTATGGTCACTATCATCAAAATGCTCTCTCACTGACACCTCTACCACCTCCCTGGCTTCATTCCCTAAAATTAGGTCCAGTACCGCCTCCTGTCCTGTTGGAATTTCTACATGCGAGCCGTAAAAACTCTCCTAGATGCACTTTGAGAATTCTGCCGCCTCTAAGCCATTTACACGTTGCCTGTCCCAACTAATATTGGAAAAGTCTTCTACAATTATTGCCCGATTATTTTTACATTTCTTTGAGATTTGCTTACATATATGCTCGCTATCTATCTCCCTCTGGCTTTTTGTACACTGTAAGAAGTCTCACAACACCAGGTTAAAGTCCAACAGGTTTATTATTTTGTACACTCCCAGCAATGTGATTGCCCCCTTTTTGTTTTAGAATTCCGCTCATAGGACCTCAATTGAAGAGTTTGCTAAGATATCATTCCTCCTTAATGCAGTAATTGACTCCTGAATCAATATTGCGATGCCACCTCCTCTTTTATTCTCCTCCCCTACACTCTCACTTGTTAATCAACGTCTCCAGTTCATCAGTCCTACCCATGATGCATTTTGCATTAAAATAAATGCCATCCAGTCTTGCCTTATTCCTTGTGTCTCTCTTTGCTCTGCCTTTCAGACTGACTTGGGTTTTCTTCTATATTTGGCTGTGCATCAGCTACCCCTCCCCCTCCACTGTACCTCCACAGTGTGACACCCCCACCCCCCCTGCCAAATTAGTTTAACACACCCCCATCCCACCCAGGCCCTATTTCTATAATCCCATGCATTTATGCTAGCTAGTCCCTTTGACACTAAGGGGTAATATAGCACAGCCAATCCACCTAACCCGCACATCTTTCAGACTGTGGGAGGAAACCGGAGCACCCTGAGGAAACCCACGCAGACACGGGGAGAACGTGTAAATTCCACACAGACAGTGGTCCAAGCCGGGAATTGAACAGCTGAGCCACTCACAGTGCTGTGTACCTGGCTCTGGCTGCACTTCCCAGAGGAACCGCCACGCTCATCATTTTCCAACACAGAAAAATGGTTCTTGAGTGGAATGCACCTGGGGCTTTCCTGACTACCTGCCATGCCTGCTATTACCATTACTGAATCCACCACTACAACATCCCCGGGTGATGTCTATGAAATACTCTACACAGACACTTCAACCAGTTTATCACTCAAGACATCTTTACCCAGGTGCTGTTACTTTATGAGAGAAACAAAAGACTGCGGTTCAAACTTAGCTTTATTAAAATACTTCCAATTAAAGAAACAGCTCTTACACTAGGTCTACATATCGCCTTCCAAGATATGGCTAATAGCAGAGAGACTGGCTGAAACTGTGAAATTCACAAACATAATGTCATTTCCTATTCTTCTGGCTGGGTACCTCCTGATGGGATTCAGGTCAGAACAACTTTTCCATTGTTAAGCTTGAGCCTCTGTTTAATATGTGAGAATTCTGGATTCTGGTTTCGGGTCAGAGTGACGCCCCATTGTCCAGGTCAAGCCTCCTGATCAATAAACAAGGCAGGTCTGGCATAATCCTTGTTGGCCTTTGACCTGTGGTAACCTCGTCCATTCCGAGTTCTATCAGGCTTTTTGCTTGCAGAAGCTGTTTAGCCGTATATTAATTTAAAGCTTCCAATTTCATGTTGGCCCTCGTTGCTCAGGCTATTGGCCATTTGACCACACTGGGATTTACCATTGGCCAGAAACTGAACTGGACCAATCATTTAAACACAGTGGCTACAACAGCAGGACAGAGACTTGGAATCCTGCGGCGAGTAACTCACCTCCTGACTCCCCAAAGCCTGTCCATCTACGAGGCACAAGTCAGTAGTGGGATGGAATATTCTTCACTTGCCTGGATGAGTGCTGTACCAACAACACTCAAGAAGCTTGACACCATCCAAAGCATCGACACACAGTGGTAGCAGTATGTACCGTCTACAAGATACACTGCAACAACCTTCAACAACACCTTCCAAACCTGCAACCACTGCCATCTGGAAGAAGAGCAGTAGGTGCATGAGAACACATGCATGGGAATAAGGGGGAGTAGATTTAGGACTGAGTTGAGGAGGAACTTCTTCACCCAAAGGGTTGTGAATCTGTGCAATTCCCTGCCCAGTGAAGCAGTTGAGGCGACCTCATTGAATGTTTTTAAGGCAAGGATAGATAGATTTTTGAACAGTAAAGGAATTAAGGGCTATGGTGAGCTGGCAAGTAAGTGGAGCTGAGTTGACAAAAAGATCAGCCATGATCTTATTGAACGGCGGAGCAGGCTCGAGGGGCCAGATGGCCTACTCCTGCTCCTAGTTCTTATGTTCACCTTGGAACACTTAGGTGGCACGGTGGCACAGTGGTTAGCACTGCTACCTCACAGCGCCAGAGACCCGAGTTCGATTCCCAGCTTGGGTCACTGTCTGTGTGGAGTTTGCATGTTCTCCCCGTTTCTCTATGGGTTTCCTCCAGGTGCTCCGGTTTCCTCCCACAGTCCAAAGACGTGCAGGTTAGGTGAATTGGCCATACAAAATTTTCCTTCAGCGTACCTGAATAGGCACCAGAGTGTGGCAACTAGGGGATTTTCACAGTAACTTCATTGCACTGTGAATGTAAGCTTACTTGTGACTAATAAATAAACATTTACTTCACTTTAACTTTAACTGGAAATCACTCTCCAAGTCATTCACAATCCTGACTTGGAAATATATCATCGTTCCTTCGCTGTCACTGGGTCAAAATCCTGGAACTCCCTCCCTAACAGCACTGTGGGTGTACCTACACCTCAGGGACTGCAATGATTCAAGAAGGGGCTCACCACCACCTTCTCCAGGGCAATTAAGGATTGCTAGTCAGTGACGGCTACTTCTTCTGAACGAATAACTTTAAAAATAGCTAGTTAAAGTAAGTTTTAAAGTTTATTTATTAGTCACAAGTAAGGGTTACATTAACACTGTAATGAAGTTACTGTGAAATTCCCCGAGTCGTCACACTCTGGTCGGTGCCTTCTCAGATCAATTCACCTAACCAGCAAGTCTTTCAGACTGTGAGAGGAAACCGGAGCACCCAGAGAAAACCCACGCAGACACGGGGAGAATGTGCACACTCCACAGAGACAGAGACTCAAACCAGGAATCGAACCCAGGTCCCTGGTGCTGTGAAGCAACAGTGCTAACCACTGTGCTACTTTGCCACCCATTCTCATTGCTATTCTCTCCTGATTGTTTCATCAGGGGTTCAATTGAAATGTCTGATATCAGCTGCCCTCCAAGACGGCAACCATACTTCCTATTTGAACCTACATTGAGTTTTAGCAGAAGGGAACATCATCCATCAACTGTCCTGCCCTCACTTTTCAGCTGGATTCGCTGCACAGGCTCCAGGAGTGGGAAATTCATCTGCTTTTCATTCTTCCTGAACCAAAACGAGCGTGGCACGGTGACACAGTGGTTCGCACTGCTGCCTTATAGCGTCAGGAACCCGAGTTCAGTTCCGGCCTCGGGTCACTGTCTGTGTGGAGTTTGCACGTCCTTCCCGTGTCTGCGTGGGTTTCCTCCGAGTGCTCCAGTTTCCTCTCTCACTCCACAAAGATATGCGGGTTAGTGGATTGGCTATGTTAAATTGACCCTTGTGTCAGGGGGATTAGCAGGGTGAGGTTAAGAGAATAGGGGCTGGGTGGGATGTGGTCTGTGCGGGATGTGGTCTGTGCAGACCCGATGGGCTGAATGGCCTCTTTCTGTACTGTAGGGATTGTATGATTCTATGATTCAAAAAGTGTTGCCTCTTGTACAACCTTGATTCCCTTTACCCCACCCCTGGTGACTATGCCTTCAGGTGTCTGGATCCCAATGTCTGGAATTCCCTCTCAGCCCCTCCCTCTCCTTCTTTAAGACATACCTTTAGACCTGCTTCCTCTGTTCTGAGGAGGGTTGATGAGTGTGTTTGATGTCACCAATACGGATTTTAACGGCGGCACGGTAGCACAGTGGTTAGCACTGCTGCTTCACAGCTCCAGGGTCCTGGGTTCGATTCCCGGCTCGGGTCACTGTCTGTGTGGAGTTTGCACATTCTCCTCGTGTCTGCGTGGGTTTCCTCCGGGTGCTCCGGTTTCCTCCCACAGTCCAAAGATGTGCGGGTTAGGTTGATTGGCCAGGTTAAAAATTGCCCCTTAGAGTCCTGGGATGTGTAGGTTAGAGGGATTAGTGGGTAAATATGTGGGGGTAGGGCCTGGGTGGGATTGTGGTTGGTGCAGACTCGATGGGCCGAATGGCCTCCTTCTGCACTGTAGGGTTTCTATGATTCTATGAACAAGGGCAATGACACACATGACAAACTGGTCAGAAAAATAAAAGCTCATGTGATTCACAGGGAAGGGGCAAGTTGGATCCAAAATTGGCTCCGTGGCGAGTAGCAAAGAGTTCAGGGTGACTGATGTTTTTGTGACTGCAAGGCCATTTCCAGTAGGATCCCACAATGCTCTGTACTGGGTGCCTTGCTTTTTGCTGCATATATCAATGGTTTATGCTTCGGGGGAAACAATTAAAAAAATTGCCTAAAAATTTTCAATTAGCAGGCAAGAAAGCAGGAAAATATCGATGGGCTATATTCAGGTAGGCAGAAAAATGGGCAAATGGAATTCAACCTTTCGAAATGAGGTGGTTGGTGTGTTTGGGAAGGACAAACAAGGCAAAGGAATAGACAATAAATGGCAGGATACTAACATGGGTAAAGGAACAGAGGGACCTTAAAATCCATATCCACAGATCCCTGAAGGTAGATGGACGAGTAGATAAGGTGGTCACGAAAACATTTTTATTAGCCGCGGCATAGAATATAAGAGCAGGGAAGTTATGCAAAAATATTGTATAAAACACCAAGATTTTTAAAGAAATCATGTTATGGGACATAAGCCTCGCTGCCCGGGCCAGCCCTAGCTGCCCTCCGTTCCAGATGGCATTTGTGCCAACCACATTGCTGGAGGCAGTTGTAGGCCAGACCAGCAGATTTTCATCCCTAAAGGACATTACCAAACCAGATGTGCTTTTATGACAATCAATCAATCAACAATACTTTCCTAGTCATCATTAGACTTTTAATTCCAGATTTTTATTGAATTCAAATCTGCCAGTGTGGGATTTGAACTCCGGTTCACAGATCTTGCTCTGGATTACTAGTCCAGTGACAATAACACTGTGCCACAAGAGTTAGGAAGTTACACAATGTAGTGCCAGCTGAGATATAATGGACTAAATAAGATCCTCCTGTGCTAAAAAATGTTTCCAATTTTTCCTCTGGTTTTTATTCAAGCAGGAGTCGCTGTTGTGTTTGAAGTCTCCTGTAGTATTTGACTACATCGAGAATTGGAGAACTGCACAATTGCTTATGCTTTACCTGGAATGTGTGCCAAGGCTTTGTCCAATAGGATTGGACTCTTTGTTCTGTAGGCAGTGGTGTGACTTGCTGCCTCACAGCACCAGGGACCTGGGTTCAAATCCCAGCTTGGGTCACAGTCTGTGTGGAGTTTGCACATTCTCCCCGTGTCTGCATGGGTTTTCTCCCATTGTGCAAAAGGTGTGGGGGTTAGGTGGATTGACCATGCTTAGTGTCAGGGGGACTAGCTAGGGTAAATGCATGAGGTTATGGCCTGGGTGGGATTGTGGTTAATGTAAACTCAATGGGCCAAATGGCCTCCTGTACAATAGGATTCTATGATTAGCACATGCGGTCCACTGGTGTCCTCAGCTGTACCTGTGGCCAGTCAGCTACTGAAAAACATCAAAATGCTTCATGGGATGTACACCTTGGCTGTGTCCACAATTGCCTTAAGGTGGAGGGTATTTTCCTGAACCACTGATTGATGTTAACAGCACCCTGGAACATCTTTCACAACTTCAGGGTATTCCAAAACAGTCAAAGCAGCATGTATAGAAATGCAATTGTATTGTGTTTTAGCACAACGTAAAACTGCACATCGGAAAATTCATGCAACCTAATTCTGCATCTTAGATTGCCAATGGAAAGATTGCTGTTCAATATCCAGGGCTGAAAAGGTAGCCGAGTGGTTTCATAGAATCCCTACAGTGCAGGAGGCCACCATTTGGCCCATCAAGCCTGTACCGACAACAATCCCACCTATGCTCTAACAGAAAATTCTGGAAAATCTCAGGTCCGACAGCATCCTCCATAGTGAGACATCAGGCAGAATCCTCAAACTTGAGGGCACATAAGCATGACTCCTTGAGCAATACTGTAGACCACTATTTTACAAGAGGTATGTTAGTGTGGAGGTAGAGGACATTGGTAGGGTGTTAAACATTTAACATCTGTCCTCAATCATGAGAATGAGATAGTTATGGAACTCAGAGACTGAGGCTCCAGAGAAAATCATACGGAATGACAAGATAGAGGTACAGGCAGACTTAAGTGGACAAATCTCCAGCTCCGGATGAATTGTATCCCAGGCTGTTGGGGAGGCAAGGGAGGAAATTACAGGAGCTTGAAGCCATCCTCCCTAGCCACCAGAGGACTGGAGAACAGCTCTCCCAAAGAAAAAATGCTGCCAGACCTGCTGAGATTTTCCAGCATCTGTAAGAGCTGACATGGAGTCCAGATGACCCTTTGTCAAAGGGCCAATTGGGACTTTGACTCTTCTCTCCTTAGATGCTGTCAGACTGGAGATTTTCCAGCAATTTCTCTTTTGGTTTCAGATTCCAGCATCCACAGTAATTTGCTTTTATACTGGAGAACAGCTAATGTGGTCCCACTAAGAAAGGTTGTACAGACAAGCTAGGCAACTACTACAGATCAGTCTCATATCTGTGGTTGGGAAATTACTGAAGATTCTGAAGGAGAGAATCTCTCCATTTGGAGAGGCATGGTTTGATCAGGGATAGTCAGTATGGTTTTGTCAGTGGGAGATCATGACTAGCAAATTTGATGGAATTTGAGCATGTAACCAAGTGTGTGGAGGGTAGTGCTGTTGAATGTAGTTTACATGGATTTCAGCAAAGTCTTTGTCAAAGTCCCACATGGAAGACTTAAAAGGCTAATGCACATAAGATACAGGGTGATCTGACAAGGTGGATTCATAATTGGCTTAGTGGTAGGAGAGGGGGTGGTGACAGGTCAGTGGCGTACCACAGGGATCCATCCTGGGCCCTTATTGTTTGACATTTATACAAGTGATATAAATTACTACATGGGGGTAGGATCAGCAAGTTTGTTGATGACCAAGATTGGCCAGGTGATTGAGGCTGTCTTGGGTTACAGGGAGATATAAACAAGATGGTCAAACAGGTGGATAAGTGGCAGATGGAATTTAACCCTGCAAAGAGAGGTGATGCACTTTGGAAGGAGTAATTTGACAAGTATACCATGAAAGGTTTGACAGGTAAAATAGGGTGATAAAAAGGCACATGGCACACTCACCTTTATCAACCAGATTGCAGTTGCATAGAACTGGTGAGGCCACAGCTGTAGTAGTGTGAAGAGTTCTGGTTACAACATTTTAGGAAGGATGTGATTGCACTGGAGGGGGTGCAGAGGAGATTCACCAGGATGCTGCCTGGGATGGAACATTTAAGTTAGAGGTTGGATAGACTTGGATTGTTTTTGTTGGAGCAGAGAAGACTGAGGGATGACCTGATTGAGGGTCATGGACAGGGAGCAGATGTTCCCCTTGGTTGAAAGGTCAGTTACAAGGGGATATTATTAAACTAGAAAGAGTGCAGAAAAGATTTACTAGGATACTGCCAGGACTTGGATTGAGTTACAAGGAGAGGCTGAATAGACTGGGACTTTTTTCTCTGGAGCGTAGGAGGCTGAGGGGTGACCTTAGAGGTCTATAAAATAATGAGGGGCACAGACAAGGTAGATAGTCAATCTTTTCCCAAAGGTAGGGGAATCAAAAACTAGAGGCATAGGTTTAAAGGTGAAGGGAGATGCACAAAAGTGTCCTGAGGGGCAATTTTTTCCAGAGGGTGGAGTGTGTCTGGAACAAGCTGCCAGAGGTAGTAGTAGAGGCAGGTACAATTTTATCTTTTAAAAAGCATTTAGATAGTTGCATGGGTACAATGGGTATAGAGGGATATGGGCCAATTAGGATTAGTTTAGGGGTTTAAAAAAAATAAAGGTGGCATGGACAAGTTGGGATGAAGGGCCTGTTTCCATGCTGTAAACCTCTGACTAGTTAAGTGAGGAGTGGGAGGATGAGGAAAACTTTACTCAGGGTGCTGATGGCCTGCAATGCATGCCTGGGAGGAAGGATGCCTCATCCTTTAAAAAAAGTACTTGGTATGCCATAACATTCAAGGTTATGGACTAAATGCTGACTAGGATTAGGTGGGCAGGTCAGGGCATTTCATGCGTCAGTGCAGACTTGATGGGCTGAAGGGCCTCTTCTGCACTAGTATTCTGATTGAGTGATTAGCCAAATGAGGCTAATGGAATTTGCCCAATGAGAATGCATCCTGCTGTTTAGTAAACCTGGGGTGTTCCTCCCCTAAAAGGGAAACCAGGATTTATAGGGAAAATCATGCTCAACAAATCTACTGGAATTTAGAATCTGTAACTAGAATGATGTTTTGTTTGCACTTCAGTCCCATGCTCCTGATCTACGGGCACCTGGTGCGGAGAGGGGTGGGTTGGGATGCCAACCTCCTCGTGAACCTGCTCCTGGGCCTGGCGAGACGTGCCATCAATAGGTCCAGGCAGCGGGCGATCAACAGGGCCGTCCATCCCAACTGTCTGCCCCTCTACCACAGCTACATTCGCAGCCAGGTGTCTCTGGAGGGGGAGCATGCGGTGTCCACAGGTGCGGTTGACGCCTTCTGTGACCGCTGGGCACCGCAGGGGCTGGGGTGTATTATCGACCCTGATAATCACCTTTTGGTTTGACGTTTTAAGTTTCCTTTCGACTTTGATTCGGGCTGTTCCCCCCTTCCTTTTGGGGAGCCGCCCCTTTTACTTTGTCCCCAAGTTAATTTGAGTTCGTTTACTTGATTGGTATCAAAAGAAATACCTGATGAGTCTTAGGCAGGTCGATTGGCTGCCCAGACATGTTGGTAGTTTCTGTAATGGTTATCACGTTTGCTTAACGCATGCAAGGTCACTGGTTCAAAACCACACAACAAAACTAATGAATCTTTATCTGAAGAGATACCTGATGAGTCTTAAAACCACATTTTGATTTGATGTTTTAAGTTTCCTTTGTGATTTGATTTTTGGTTCGGGCTGTTCCCCCTCCTTTTGCCCCTTAGTTAATTTGAGTTAGTTTATTTGGTTGGTATTAAAAGAGATAACTAGAATGAGGTTTATTTAGACTGATTACCAAATTAAGAGTGCATTAGATTGTGGGTTGTCTTGAGATGGATAGAAAGCTGGTTAGCAGACAGGAAGCAGAGTTGGAATAAATGGGTCTTTGGCAGGCAGTGACTGGGGGTTATTGCAGGGATCGGCCCAACTGTGATTTGGACAAAGAACCAAATGTATTATCTCCAAATTTGTAGATACAAAGTTGGGGAGGGAGAGTTGAGGTGGCTGCAGAGATGCTTGTGTAATTTAGACAGGCCAAGTGGGCAGATGCAGCATGTGGATTTATAGTTATTCACTTTACTGAAAATTAGATTGATTGAATGGATGCAAACAGATGGATACTCAGATCTTTGTGTCCTTGTGCATCAATTACGAAAATAAGCATGCAGGTACAGCAGGCAGTAAAGGCAAATGGTATGCTGGCATTCATAATAAGATTCAAACATAGGTTTAGGGATGTTTTGCTGCAATTGGGAGTTGGTGAGGCCACACCTGGTGTTCTGTGCAGTTTTGGTGTCCTTGCTTATAGAGGAAGTACAGCAAAGGTTTACCAGGCTGATTCCTGGGAAGGCAGATCAAATCAGATGGAGTTCATTCATTGGAGTTAGGGAGATTTCACAATTTTAACAGGATTAGAGGGTTGATTCAGAAAGAATGTTTGATTTGGGGGACGGGAGGGGGAAGAGAGAGAAAGGCGAAACAGAGTGGATGAGAGAAGAACCCAGAACTAGGGATAATAGGTTTATTCCTTTCCTCAAACTGGAGGGAAATTTTCATTGGTGAATTCACTAGGACAGAGGCCAAAAATGAGATTTAATTAGATATAGCTGTGTCAGGAAGGAAGAAAATCAGGGTAGGAACTTGATTAGCTATCATAATGACAGAGTGGGCTTGAAATGCCAAATGGCATACTCCTGCTCCCACTTACTGTGCATGTTTCTATGTAAACTGGATGGTGAATGGACCAGATAAGAGGGCAGATAAATGAGAAATCAGACAACACAGCAGCAATGTGGAAAGGGGATTTGAATGTCAAGAATAGAGCAAGTGATATTTCTGGGCAAGTCAGATCAACTGAACATCAAGTCTCCAACACATGGGGGCAGGGGGGGTAGAGGGAAATGACAATGAAATACAAAACACCAAAGTCACTCCTGTTCTATTTATTGGCAATATCCTCATGATTACAGAAATTTATCCCATTTACCTAGAATGTGAATCTTTAGGAAGTACATTGAAGTGTTGTAACTTTAAGCTAAGAAGCAAGACTAGTAACTTTGGCAAATAGTCACTAGTACCAGACATGCTACTGGCAAGTCTGTTCAGAAGTAACTTCATGTCACTAATCTTATCAATGGGTAACTACAGGCAAAACAAGTGGACTTTCTAATTAACTTAATACTGATTTTTGCATACAGTACTTCAAGCATGTTAAGTAAATCAATTTAAGAACACTTATAAACTGAAAAAACCCAGATGCAAAGATAAAGCAGTGTATATAATATTGGACCAAAGTTATTTACTTGTAATTGCCAATAAAAAAGTATTGGACTGGTAATGCCATCTCCCAAGAATTGCTGGTGCCCATTTAGCATTTCATCCCCTTTGTCTCAAGACTTAATCAATAAATGTGGGCTTAAAATGGGCTCAACTCTGGAGCTGAGGCAATGTGCAACACTAAACAGAGCAGATAAGGAACAGGGTGAACACAATCCACAGCAAGATAGTTTTGCTCAGGTCATCTTCAAGAACTGGGTTCAAAAATGAGCTTTGAAGAGGATTTGGGGAGAACATTGGCCATTTCCAGTTCTTGCCTTCAGACAGAACAGACTTAAAAATTCTCAATTATTCATTTTACAGTACAATTGTAAAACATGGGTCTTCAGACAAATTTAGTTCAGTATACATTAGTTTCCTTCCAATGTTACTACCAGTTATACAACAGCTCTGCTAATTAGATGCAGCTCTTCCTTGTGCACACTGGCACTATGCAAGGTGCATGAAGGAATCTTGGCTTGTGGTCAGGAAGGGGAAGGGCAGGATGAGGACTGGTGTCAAAGGCCTGATCTGTGGAAACCACCCCCTCCCACACTCAGCAGCTGCAACTCTCCGCTGAAGTCTTCGCCCGGTCATTCTTGTCTAATTTGATTGGTTCTGGGAATTCGTTGTAGAGTTCCACTTCAGTTTCCTAGGAGACAGATCAAATTACATCTTAACTCAGCCTACAAATTAAAACAGTTACATACAACAACTAGTCTGAGGAATACCTTTGCTATAAAAGCTCGATAGGTGTCACTGCTTAACACAAACCGTCACTAGTACAATCCTGATGTGATTACAGCCAAGTAATTACAGAAACCAAATGATTTTGGCCATGGCTGAAGAAACAATGCTGGATAAACCATTGCTCAAAGGCAGCTGGCAAATAGCTACAGTGGCAATGTGTTTTAAATCAGATATTATATTGGTGATGCCTCATAGGCCATTTGAGGTGAGGAGTGGATTCACAAGTAAAACAGGAGTTAGTAAACTGTGGGTTGTAACCTCAAGGTCAAATGACTATTTGGGATGGTGGCAGCTCCAGATGCAATGCAAATTTCTCAATGGTTTGTCAAGGAGTCAACTTTTTACTGCCCGATTGGACTTGTGCCTAGAGTGGCACAAGGTCCTGGGGACTTGTGGGGTAGGTAATTTGAACATATGCTGTGGCAAATGACAGGGCAGTCCTGGAATTGATTTGATTTATGTCACATGTATTGTGAGGTGAAAAGTATCATTTCTTGCATACAATACAGACAAAGCTGTTCATAGAATAAATGGGTGAAGAAAGGGGAGGATGCAGAATACAGTGTTAGTCATTGCTAAGGTGTAGACAAAGATCAGCTTCATATATGGTAGGTCCATTCAAAAATTTGATGGCAGCAGGGAAGCAGCTGTTCAGCATCAAGACACCACAATTATTAGCTCCAAAGTCCCCCAGAATGGCTGTGGGCTCATTTCCTCCCCTCCCTTGTGGAACTCCCACTCTGGGGTTATGCCAATTTAAGCATCAAATTAGCATCTCTGGGAAAAGTTTGGGAAGCACTGGAATAAGTGACTGATCAGAATTCCATAAACCAAATTGTGTTCAACAGTTGGCAGTAACTCAAGGGCTGGATAGAAATAGGCAAATACAGCAGTGATAACAATGTAGGGAATTGGGTAGGCAGGGCATGTGGGTGAAGGGAGAATTGAGCAGGTTAACAGGTATGATGGAGTTTGGCATATGCCACAAACAGGGTACAAAATTGAATATTTTAATAAGGCAAAGGTCATAAACACCACAAGATGCTAGCAGAGAATTGTTTGGGCTTGGACATCAAGACTACCAGTACAAGGGGAAAATGTAGACAATTCAAGCAGCTGCAGAATTATCCAGCAAGAGCCTGGAATAACACCTCCACAATGAAGAATGGCTGATATTGGCCAGAACTCTACCACCTTGTCTGCCACAGAATTGGAGGGAATGAGGGTCTGACAATGGAAATCTGTTAATTTTGGGTGGGAATTTCTGGTCTCACTCAAGCAAGCCTGTAAAATCCTGCCCAATGGATTTACATTAGTGTTGAGATAGTATAGGTTTGTTTTTTAATTCTCTCATGGGGCACATGCCACTGGCTAGGCCATTATTGTGCAATCCCACTGCCTTGAGTGAGCTGCCTTCTTCATAAGTGCCATGTGGTGCAAGTACCAGTGAAGGAAGTGTAGTTCCAATTCAGGGTGGAGTGAGACTGAGGGGAAGATGGTGTTCCCAATGCAAGGGCAGTGTCAATTAGATCCAATTAATGAACTAGGGCAAGTGAGCTGAAGATTAACCATTTGGTTGTCAAAGTCAGTCAAGAACCCTGATGCCAACTTAGCTCGCCAGGAAGTGTAAATGCCAGACAGGAGCTGACTATTTTGTAAAGTGGACTGTACAACTGAACAGCTTCAAACTTATGCAGCAATAGTGGCATTGTATCCTTTACTCAACCCCCAACTGAATTTGGAGTATGGGAGGGGGCAAAATTAAAGACCAGGGAATCTGCAGGAAAGGGAGGAACATGACATCCACCCCTTCAGATGTGTTGGTGAATTTTACAAGACCCATAAAACAGGAAAACATTTATGCCATATTTCAAAAACGATTGGCTTGGAAGAACAAAATTTGTTTTAAGGTTAATATCCCCTGGCAACTATCAAATTAGAACTCCATACTAAGCAATCAGACCATACCTGTTTAAGTGCATTCCGTGCAATCGTTTGAAAAGCCTGTTCCACGTTTATTGCTTCCTTTGCACTGGTTTCAAAGTATGGGATATTATTTTTGCTCTGACACCATGCTTGTGCTCTTTTTGCAGTGACCTGGAAAGAGCAACAAGGAGACATTTCAGCAAACACTAGTTAGAAGAAATGCAAGTTTGATAGCTTTTGTTCAGTGCAGGAACATGGAGGGCTGCAACCACAGTTCCTGTACTGCCAAATTTACATTCATTTCTTTGGATGCAAGGTGGTCTGTTTCTGTGTCTATTGACCATCCCTAGTTGGCCTAGACTGGTGGAGGTTCATCTAAATCACTGCAGCCCTGGTGATATTTGATTGTAGGATTCCAATTCATGACAAGGAACGAACAGCACATTATCTTAATCTGGATACAGCAAGGTACTTGCAAATTCTTCAGGACTGTATGCAGAGGGCCAACTTTATTCAGTATTGAGAGCATTGCACTAGGAAGTGCAAGCTTCTGGCTGCAATAGGTCCCATCTGTCAGCTTTAGATACAAAACCATGGCACTACTTTGAAGAACAGAGAATGATCCTGCCAACATTTATCCCTCAAGATTTTGCCAAATTGCTGTTTGAGTGTTTGTGTGCACACTGGCTGCTCCATATCACCTACAATGGTGACTAGAGGGATGGGTACTGAATCCACTGGCTGGGCACCAAAATTAGCACTTATCCTGGAAGGCATCAAGCAAAGAACAAAGAACAGTACAGCACCGGAACAGGCTCTTTGGTCCACCAAGCTTGTGCTGATCAGGTTGTTCTACCTACACCAACTGCCTGTACCCCTCTATACCCGTCTGCTCATGTGCCTATACAGATAGGTCTTAAATGTCACTAATATCTGCCTCAACCACCTCACTTAGTGTATTCCAGGCCCCACTATCCTGAAAAGCTTCCCCTGCACATCTCTACTGAACCTTCCCCCTGGGAAAAAAGCTTCCAACTATAGTCAGCACGGATTCGTGAAGGGCAAGTTATGCCTCAAATTTGATTGAATTTTTTGAGGTGGTAACTAAGTGTGTTGATGAAGGTAGGGCAGTTGATGTCATATACATGGATTTTAGTAAGGTGTTTGATAAGGTCGCCTTATGATGCAAGTAAGGAGGTGTGGGATAGAGGGAAAGTTGGCAGATTGGATAGGTAACTGGTTATCTGATCGAAGACAGAGGGTGGTGGTGGATGGAAAATTTTCAGACAGGAGGCAGGTTGCTAGCGGAGTGCTGCAGGGATCAGTGCTTGGTCCTCTGCTCTTTGTGATTTTTATTAATGACTTAGAGGACAGGGCTGAAGGGTGGATCAGTAAATTTGCTGATGACACCAAGATTTGTGGAGTAGTGGATGAGGTGGAGGGCTGTTGTAGGCTGCAAAGAGACATTGATAGGATGCAGAGCTGGGCTGAAAAATGGCAGATGGAGTTTAACCTTGATAAGTGCGAGGTGATTCGTTTTGGTAGGACTAATTTAAATGTGGATTACAGGGTCAAAGGTAGGGTTCTGAAGACTGTGGAGGGACAGAGATCTTGGGGTCCATATCCACAGATCTCTAAAGGTTGCCACTCAAGTGGATAGAGCTGTGAAGAAGGCCTATAGTGTGTTAGCTTTTATTAACAGGTGGTTGGAGTTTAAGAGCCGTGGGGTTATGCTGCAACTGTACAGGACCTTGGTGAGACCACATTTGGAATATTGTGTGCAGTTCTGGTCACCTCACTATGAGGATGTGGAAGCGCTGGAAAGAGTGCAGAGGAGATTTACCAGGATGCTGCCTGGTTTGGAGGGTAGGTCTTAGGAGGAAAGGTTGAGGGAGGTAGGGCTGTTCTCTCTGGAGCAGAGACAGCTGAGGGGAGACTTAGAGGTTTATAAAATGAAGGGGATAGATAGAGTGAACGTTCAAAGACTATTTCCTCAGGTGGATGGAGCTATTACAAGGGGGCATAACTATAGGGTTCATGGTGGGAGATATAGGAAGGATATCAGAGGTAGGTTCTTTACACAGAGAGTGGTTGGGGTGTGGAATGGACTGCCTGCAGTGATAGTGGAGTCAGACACTTTAGGAACATTTAAGCGGTTATTGGATAGGCACATGGAGCACACCAGGATGATAGGGAGTGGGATAGCTTGATGTTGGTTTCAGATAAAGCTCGGCACAACATCGTGGGCCGAAGGGCCTGTTCTGTGCTGTACTGTTCTGTGTTCTCCTGATCCATGCCCCTCATTTTAGAAACTATCAGGTCGTCCCTCAGCCTCTGTCTTTCCAGGGAGAACCACCCCAGGTTATTCACTCTCCTCAGCTAATATCCTCCATACCAGACAAACATCTTGGTAAACCTTTTTTGTACTCCTCCAAAGCTACATGTCCTTCTGGTAGTGTGACGACCAGTATTAGAGACAGTATTCCAAATGTGACCCATGAACATTTTATATAGCTAACATTTTGCCAACTTTTATACTTGATGCCCTGGCTAATGAAGGCAAGTGTGATATGCTTTCACCACCCGTGCTGTCACTAGGATCTGTGGACCTGCACAGGCAGATCTGTGTCTATGCTCCAGTAGGGCTTGTGACTTTCAGTTTCACGCCAATGTGGTTAATTCTGTCCTGAAAGACAAATACTAATGCCATCACAACTGAAGGCAGAGAAAGTGCAATGATACAAAAAATATACTAAGCAATGAGAAATTCTCTACAAGCCTTTGAACAAGAGAATCCCCCCCTACGATGTAGTGTCCAGCAAAGGTGGTGGCAAGCTGAACACCAGGCCATCATAGGGCCCATAGGCAAGTGCAGAGTCGACAGCTTTAACAAGCAAGTGAACAGTTTATTGTATACATCATTGAAAAAGGATTATACATACTTGTCGGTTTTCCAAATCTATCTTGTTCCCAAGGACAACAAATGGGAAGTTTTCTGGATCTCGTGGGCTAGCTTGAATGAGGAACTCATCCCTCCAGCTATCGAGGGTTTTGAATGTGTTGGGTGCGGTTACATCAAAGACCAGCACACAGCAGTCAGCTCCTCTGTAGAATGCAACTCCCAATGACTGAAACCTCTCTTGTCCTGCGGTATCCCAGATCTGAAGACAAGAACCACAAGGTTTAAAAGCTTTTATAGACCCTGGGAGGAGCCTAGCAACACCACTTGCACCACATGGTGCATTTATTTTCAACACAATTAGGAAAATGTTCTGGGAATCTTCAAAAGACAACCTACTAGAGACAACTGAGAGAATGAAGCAGTTTTTAAACTTGGGCACTAACATTGTCAAATTGAACAGATATTGCAAAGACTGGGTCCACAATGTCCAGTCAAACCTCAAATGAAAGTAGTGTGAGCTTAAGCTACTATTGAAGTCTGCAGGGATGCCGAAATAGGAAAGAATGGATACTCAAGATCCAGAGGGGGCAAAATGCCCTCCCAAACACTGCTCAGAACTGCCCGAGCCCCATGGTTAAAGTAGAAACAGGTCATTTCCTCCTGGGTGAGGGGTATCATAAAATCCAAAGGCATTGGAAAACAATTTCAGCACTATTCCATCTATAACCAGTTTCAGTTGCATATTGCAAAACTTAAGGGTTGGGAAAAGAAAAAAAAAATCAAGTGTCAAGATCATAGCCAGTGGACTATTCAGTCCCTCAAGCTTGCAATGCCATTCAAGATAGCCTTATTTCACTTTCTTGCCCTCCTATAACCCTCTGCTCTGAGCAGATATCCAACTCCACCTCCAAGTGACACCCTCAACTGCTCTGGAGACTGAATTCCAAATTTCCCTCATCTGCATTTAATACAGGAGCTCCATTTTAAAACTGCTCCCACTCAAACATCTGATATATCCACTGTTCTAGTCCATGCCACTTTATCTTTCCTCAGAAAACCCTCCATCCCAAGAATCAGGTTAGTGACCTCCTTCCAATGCAATTATAATTGGAGATGAAATGTACATACTCCAGATATGGATTAAGGCCCTGCACAGCTGTAACACCCCTACTTTTACAGCAACATTTAATTTGCTTTCCAAATCAGTTACTGTACCCATGTGATTCTACCATAAATTTCTGTATTCAAATATCCCATTTTTCTATTTCTGCCAAAATCAGACAAGCTGCTTTCCTCCCCACACAACTCAACCTTTTGCAGTCCGCCCCTTTTCAAAGCCTTTTCTACCTGATCTTAGCTATCACTTGGTCCTTTCATCCAAGTCCATATAGTTTGTAAATAGTTGAAGTCCCAATGGAAACGTTCCATCGAAAATTACCCATTTATTCTGAGTTTGTCAACCAATAAATCCTCTATCTACAAAGCTAGTTATCTCCAGCACTATGGCACCTTATCAAAGGCCTTCTGGAAATCCAAATACACCAGATTCCCTTTAGTCAACATGGTTTCATTATTACTACCTCCTTAAATGGTTGGGCATTTTCTCAAGTTGGACTAACTGGCCTATAGTTTCTGGCTTCACATCCCTCTTTAGGGCCTTCCCACAATCCAACAATTTGAAATAACAGGCCATTACGTCTAGTGGTCTCAGCTACCTCCCTCCAGTGTTCCCCAGTACCAATTCTCTAATGATTGTTATTGTTCCAAGTTCATCCATTTTTCCTCTATTTCATCTGCTGATCTTCTGTCAAGACTGAAAAATACTTTGTTCCATTTGGATTTCCCATTAGTTCCCAGTCTCACCTCCACTAGAGGAACACTAGCTACCTCATTAATTTCTATTTAGGAGACTCTGCTGGGTTCTAACCTTTATCCAATCTTCTGGCCTACCACTAATCTTGGAATTGAATAAGTGACACCTTGAATTAGCCACAGATAGCAAATCATTTGAATCCAAATGAAACAGAATTCACCTTTACCAGCTTCCAAATCCCAAAAAAGTGACCAGACTAAAGAAAAAGGAAATTTGGTTTAGTATTACCTGCATTGTCACCAATCGATCGTCCACCATCACCTCTTTCGTTAGAAAGTCTGCTCCTATTGTTGCTTTATACTGGTTACTGAACTTTTTGTTTACATACTGGTTCATCAATGAAGTTTTCCCTACCCTAAAAAGAGAAAGTTTGGTAAATGAGATGTGCTGTAGCAACTAAAGTACAATTTGCTTCAAATTAGCCCAGAACCTACCTGGTATTTATTGGCACAACAGGTTAAGCTTCTCCCCTAATGAACCCAGAGTAAGAGGGATGCATCTGCAAGTTAGCCCGTGGCATTCAAGTTACCAGGTTAAAAGTCAGAACCATTCCCTCAAGGGCTACATGAATTCCAGAATTCCAAGATAGCACCAGAGTGATGTGACTTCTTGCAAGCTGTGCCCAGCATACCTTCTAATTCTTTTACTCGTGCGATGCATCTAAAACTTCACTTTTAAACTCCAACAATGCTTTAATGCAATTTCTTAAATTTGGCAAATGGACTTATGGATCATTAAGTTGATCTTTCTCTACACCCTAGCTATGACTAACTACATTCTGCACTTGTTTCCTTCATGAATGGTATGTTTTGTCTGTATTGCATGCAAGAAAATACTTTTCACTGTCAATACATGTGACAAACATGACTGTGCATCAGAAATTGAATTAATGAATCCTCAAAAGTTAATTCTGATTTTAGTTAGCACTATAAAAACCAGGTTTAAAGACTCAAGACCATTTGTTCCAACTAGTCCATGCCTCCTCCCATTTCAAAACCTACTAGTAACCACCTTCCCCTTAAAATCTGCAATCACTTCACCCACTCTCTGTAATAGCAAGTTCCACATTAAATTAAAGATACCTCAAAATGCCCAAGATGGTGACTATTCAGCTGGTAAAGTATTAACTTGTGCACATGCCCCATCATCTTACTGATCCAGACCTGCTGCTGAAGCAGAATGGTATTAGGTCTAATAAGGATGGAATAGAAAAGCTTTAACATGTGAACTTAGCTAACAACCTGGAGATGTGATACCTGCAATGTGCAATCCAGAAGTTTGAGATGTAACCAAAAAGCTTTGGAGTTTACTGAAATGGTTAAATCTATTTAACTGAAATTAAGGGGAATTATTGAAAGGCTGGTTTAAGGGCAGCCCAGAGAGTAGGCTATGCAGATAAGTGGAGCTTAGGGTTTTCTGGTTTCAATTTCTACAGATGCATAGTTTAGAACTGTGCACAGTTTGCAGCTCTGAAGATGGACTTGGAGCAAAACAACTTCACTGAAGGCAGAAGAGTGTCTGGGGGAAACAGGAGCATCTCCCTTTTGGTCTCAAGTCTTGGGGCAAAGAAACCAAGATTAGTTTGCAAGTATTGAAAAGAAACCAGAACAAGGGATTCAAGCACCCACAAGTAAATTAAAGCTTTCTCATTGGCTGGAGCCAAGGAGAATTCTCCAGGGAACTGGGTGGTCCCTGCACAAATTCAGGACTTCTTGAGGAAGTAAACCAAGCACATTGTATATAAAGTTCAGGTGAAATCCTGTGGTAGGTCTATTGGTTAAGGTATTAACAGTTCAAATGTATTGTAATACAAGATACCAGAAGGTTTTGGTGCCTGTATACTCCACCTTGAGACAGTCAGCACCTCAGAAGGGAGTGGGTGTAATGCAAATTTAGACAGACTTGCATTTAAAATGGTCTTCAATGCTTTTGAAAGACAGGAGATGACAAGACCAGGAAAAAACTGAGGATCAGGAGTACAGTAATTCTACAAGAGGTTTCAAGCTTTGAAAATGCCAGACTATATATTAGATACAAGTCCTTTCAAAATGGAGGATGTGAAACTACTGTTAAAGTGGTCACTGACTTTGAAGAGGCAGTTGATAAATCTGAGGGAACAGAGATACAAAAACAACAATGTGTTTTGCACCACAGCCAAGAGCTCCTGTGCCTCCAATCCAATTTTGAGGATTGTAATTTATTCACTCAATTGCAAGTTCAGATTTTATTAAATCCCTGGATATCAACTAACATTTGGGAATCACCTGCAATTCCAAATTTTCATTTAAACAAACAATCCTTCCTGTTGTGCTAGAATTGTATTAGAGGACAGGGTTCCAGGCAACAGCAATGAGATGTTTTACCACTGTTAATCAGCAGATGGCAGCTTGCCACAAACGGGTCTGAAATTCACTATCCCTCACATGAATGACAGTGATAGTACTGCTGAGTATTTCAGCTAGAGATCCTCCTGTGCTTGGGTGGATGTTAAAATGATCCTGTAGCTTAAAGAAAAGCAGGCACTTATCCTGGTACTGTTAACTGGACAGTGGATGTCAGCAGGATATATACTGCATGAAGCACTGTGCTGCTAGAAATCTTTAATCAATATGACTTCAAGTGGTAGAGCCAGGGATAATTTCAGCTTTGATTTCATAGGCTGGGTTTATGTTGCAATTTTCTCCCAATGTTCTCTCCCACCTCCAAAATGAGAAACAATCCACTATCACAACCAGCTGGCACTACATATACACAGAAGAATGTGGTGCAAGTCTTTACATCTGAATTTTAAAAAAATGTTTGTTGCAACCTTTTAGAGTTTAGATCACAAGACACTGGGGGAACATAACAATCCATCTTGAGCACTGTAATCTGAGATTCAATCCATTTTATTATGCACCACTTGTTTTGCTGGTTTGAAGGCATGACGTCAGATTTGTTTATATGCAGGCTGCAGCTCCAGTTACAGCCACAAGTACAGAGCACACTGGCAATAGCCTGCCTACATAATCTGCAGCTTTCTACATAGCCTGATGAAACATTAAGCCTTTGTTCCATTTGATTTCTCAGTATAGGCCTGCAAATACACAATTTTTCCAGTCACTATTATTCACAGGCCCCTTAAGCTTCAGCAAAGCAATGCTCAGTTATTCCAGCAAATAATGAGCCAAGAGGACTGCTACAAAATCAAATTTCAATGCCTCAATTCAGTGATTACACTGATAACTGCTAAACTCAACACCCTAGACCAAATACCACATGCACTTGAGCCAGTGCTTCAACCACTACCAGAAACAGACCAACCTGTCATCTGACTGGCACTTGAAAATGAAAAATCCAAGTGTCACCAGGATCCTGCACCCTCAAGCAGGAAGTCACTGGATAACTGCAAGTTCTCCTTAGCCCCAAGAGCCACTTCCAGTGTTAATACTGGAAGTGGAAAAGGTCAATCAAATTAGAAGTCTGGGACATTTCTGGTTCTGAAAGTGAAGTGCAAACTCCCTTTTCCTTTGATTTATCAGAACCACAAGATGACAATTTTGATCAGAAAATTGAGCAAAACCAGCCTCAAATGAAATTCCATAGTTACTTGAAAACATGCAGGCTTGTACATTCTGCCTTTCATGACCAAAATACAATATTGATCAAAGACTGGCTGAATAGCTTCATTTTTGAAAGGAAAATTTACAAAAGGCTACTTGGCTGAGGTGCTCTCCAGCTCCTAATAGCATTCACTATAGGCCACATCACCCAAGTGAACAACTTAGTGAGTTCAAGAGACTGATTTTGGTACCCATCACTCAAGTCTGTTGATCAGCTATCATAGTACCAGACCATGTATTTTCCATGTAGCACCAACTTGAAGGATGGCATATGGAGCTGCTAGCCTCATCCACTGAAGGTGCCCAAGAATTAAGACCCAAGGATTAGAAGGGCAGGTGCTGACTAATCTTTCAAAAAGCAGCCTGTGAAAAGGTAGAGACTGGTCACAGCATGTTCAGCCCAAGTAGTAAAGGAGTAAACAGAAGATTAAAAATCAGTGAATGTTGGTAGTAAAAGTTAGATCCAGCAGGGGGTGGGATCCAAAGCAGTAGGGAGACAGAAGAGAAGTTTGAGGACAGCACAGAAGTTAAAGAGAGTCCATTAATTAGTAAAGGCAGTGTCAGTAATCCTAGTACCAGACAGATCAGACAGAAAGCAAGTCAGAGCAAGGGAAGTCCAGATTAAACTGCATTTATTTCAATGCAAGAGGCCCGACAGGCAAGGCAGATGAACTCAGCATTGATGGGTATGTGGGACTGGGATATTATAGCAATTACTGAAACATGGCTAAGGGAGGGACAGGACTGGCAGCTTAATGTTCCAGGGTACAGATGCTATAGGAAAGAGAACAGGAGGAGAGAGGAGGGAGTTGCACTTTTGATTAGGGAAAGCATCACAACCATACTGAGGGGGGATATATCCAAGGGTTCACCCACTGAGTCTATATGGGTAGAACTAAGAAATAAGGGGGAAATCACTTGGATAGCGTTGTACTATAGGCCCTCAAATAGTCAGTGGGAAATTGAGGAGCAAATAAGTAAGGAGATTCCAGATAGCTCCAAGAAAAATAGGGTAGTAATAGTCAGATTTTAATTTTCCCAACATTGACTAGGACAGCCAGTGTTAGAGGGTTGGATGGAGAAATTTGTGGTGTATTCAGGAGGAATTTCTCATTCAGTATGTGGATGGCCCGACTAGAGGGCAAAACTTGACCTCTTGGGAAATAAGGGCAGGTAGGTGACAGAAGTGTTAGTGAGGGATCACTTTGGGACCAGTGAACATAATTCTATTAGTCTTAAGATAACTGGAGAATGATAGGTCTGTCCCAAAAGTTAATATTCTAAATTGGGGCAAGGCCAATTTTGATGGCATCAGGCAGGAACTTTCAAGTTAATTGGAAGAGCCTGTGGGAAGGAACAGGGATGTCTGGTAAGTGGCATGCTTTCAAAAGTGTGTTAACCAGGGTTCAGGGTAAACACATTCCTCTTAGAGTGAAGGGCAAGGCTGGCAGAAGTCAGGAACCCTGGATGACTCGGGATATTGAGGCCCTGGTCAAGAAAGAGGCACATGTGCATAGACAGCTGGGATCAAGTGAATCTCTTGGAGTATAGGGGGTGCAAGAGTAGAGTTGAGAGAAATCAGGAGGGCAGAAAGGGGGACACAATTGTTTTGGCAGATAAGGCAAAGGAGAATCCAAAGAGCTTCTACAAATACATAAAGGGCAAAAGAGTAACAAGGGAGTGTAAGGCCTGTTAAGGATCAACAAGGTAATCTACATGCAGATCCACAAGAGATGGGTGAGATCCTAAATGAATATTTCTCATCAGTATTTACTGTTAAGAGCATGGATGTTAGGGAACTTGGGGAATTAAATATTGATGTCTAGTGTACATATTACAGAGAAGGAGGTGCTGGAAGTCTTAAAGCACATCAAGGTAGATAAATCTGCAGGACCTGATTAGGTATATCCCAGGATGTTGTGGGAGGCTAAGGAGGAAATTGCAGGTCCCCTAGCTGAGATATTTAAATCAATAGTCACAGGTGAGGTGCAAGAAGATTGGAGTGGCAAATGTTGTGTCTTTGTTTAAAAAAGGCTGCAGGGAAAAGCCTGGGAACTACAGACCAGTGAGCCTCATCTGTGGTGGGTAAATTGTTGGAAGGTATTTTGAGACAGGATCTACAGGCATTTAGAAATGCAAGGACTGATTAGGGACAGTCAGCATAGCTTTGTGAGTGGAAAATCATGTCTCACAAATTTGATTGAGTTTTTTGAAGGGGTAACCAAGGTAGATGAGGACAGTGCAGTTGATGTCATCCACATGGACTTTAGCAAGGCCTTTGACAAGGTACCACAGTAGGTTGTTGCATAAAGTTAAATCTCAGGATCCAGGGCAAGGCATCTAAATGGATACAAAATTGACTTCTTGACAGAAGCCAGAGGGTGGTTGTAGAGAGTAGTTTTTCAAACCGGAGGCCTGTGACCAGCAGTGTGCCTCAGAGATCAGTGCTGGACCCACTGTTATTTGTCATTTATATTAATGATTTGGAGAATATAGGGGGCATGGTTAATAAGTTTGCAGATGACACCAAGATTGGTGGCATGGCAGACAGTGAGGAAGGTTATCTCCAATTGCAGCGAGATCTTGATCAATTGGGCCAGTGGGTTGATGAATGGCAGATGGAGTTTAATTTAGACAAATGAGGCAATGCATTTTGGTAGATTGAACCAGGGCAGGACTTACTCAATGGTAGGGTGTTGGGGAGAGTTACAGAACAAAGATCTAGGGGTACATGTTCATAGCTCCTTGAAAGTGGAGTCACAGGTGGACAGAGTGGTGAAGGCGTTCGGCATGCTTGGTTTCATCAGTCAGAACATTGAATACAGGAGTTGGGAGATGTTGTTCAAGACATTGGTAAGGTCACACTTGGAATAGTGTGCGCAATCCTGGTCACCCTATCATAGAAAGGATATTAAACTAGAAAGAGTGCAGAAAAGATTTACTAGGATGCTACTGGGACTTGTTTCTCTGGAGCATAGGAGGCTTAGGGGTGATCTTATAGACGTCTACAAAATAATGAGGGGCACAGATCAGCTAGATAGTCAATATCTTTTCCCAAAGGTAGGGGAGTCTAAAACTAGAGGGCATAGGTTTAACGTGAGAAGAGATTCAAAAGTGTCCAGAGGGGCAATGTTTTTTTTCCCCCAGAGGGTGGCGAGTGTCTGGAACAAGCTGCCAGAGGTAGTAGTAGAGGCAGGTACAATTTTATTTTAAAAAGCATTTAGATAGTTACATGGGCCAAATGTGGGCAATTGGGATTAGCTTAGGGGTTTTAAAAAAGGGCAGCATGGACAAGTTCGGTCAAAGGACCTGTTTCCATGCTATAAACCTCTGACTCTGACTCATAGGAAACTTAAGTGCATAGAAAGCATTTGCCACCAGGAAGAGCAGTTACTCTAGGGCCAGTTGTGACAATCCTTAAAGTTACTGAGCATTAAAAATGCACAGGTTTCATACCAAGGGGAATAATTTGCATATTTAAATTAGGTGACTGATGGCATGTACTGGATAGAGAACAAATGTTATGGTTAAAAAATGTAACAGCTCGAATTGATTAGTTGGGCAAACTGATTTTAGTCACTGCTTCAAAACATGAGTTCTTCAAATAGGCAATGAAGGGGATGGCAAGGCAATTTACAACAAAGAACAAAGAACATTACAGCACAGAAACAGGCCCTTCAGCCCTCCAAGCCTGCACTGACCATGCTGCCTGACTTAACCAAAAATCCCCTACCCTTTCAGGGACCTTATCCCTCTACTCCCATCCTATTCATGTACTTGTCAAGACACCCCTTAAAAGTCACTATCTCCCCTGGCAACAATATCCAGGCACCCACTACTCTAAGAGATCTGCCTCGTACATCTCCTTTAAACCTTGCCCCTCACACCTTAAACCCATGCCCCCTAGTAATTGACTCTTCCACACTGGGAAAAGCTTCTGACTATCCACTCTGTCCATGCCTCAATCTTGTTGGCTTCTATCAGGTCTCCTCAACCTCCATTGCTCCAGTGAGAACAAACCAAGTTTCTCCAACCTCTCATAGCTAATGCCCTCCATTCCAGGCAACATCCTGGTAAATCTTTTCTGTACCCTCTCCAAAGCCTCCACATCTTTCTGGTAGTGTGGCGACCAGAATTGAACACTATTCCAAGTGCAGCCCAAGGTTCTATAAAGCTGCAACATGACTTGCCAATTTTTAAACTCAATACCCTGGCCAATGAAGGCAAGCATGCTGCATGCCTTCTGAACTACCTTCACCTGCATTGCCACTTTGTGACCCGTGTACCTGTACACCCAGATCCCTTTGCCTATCAATACTATGGGTTCTGCCATTTACTGTATATTTCCCATCTGTATTAGACCTTCCAAAATGCATTACCCCTCATTTGTCCAGATTAAACTCCATCTGCTATCTCTCTGCCCAAGTCTCCAACTGGTCTATATTGTGCTGTATCCTCTGATGGTCCTCATCACTATCCACAAATCCACCAACCTAATCAATCCTCTAAAATGATTTTCCTCCAAATCATTTGTATTACAAACTGCTAAGGTCCTAGCACTGATCCCTGAGGAACGCCACTTGTCACAGCCCTCCATTCAGAAGCACACCCTTCCACTGCTACCCTGTCTTAGAGAGCCAGTTTTGTATCCACCTTGCTTGCCCACCTCTGATCCCATGTAACTTCACCTTCTGCACGAGTCTGCTATGAGGGACCTTGTCAAAGGCCTTACTGAAGTCCATGTGGACAACATCCACTGCCCTACCCTCAATCATCTTCATCACTTCCTTGGAAAACTCAAGTTCAAGAGACACAACCTCCCTTTCATAAAAGCATGTTGCCTCTCACTAATACATCCACTTATTTCCAAGTGGGAATAAATCCTGTCTTGAAGCATCCTCTCCAATAATTTCCCTACCACTGAAGTAAGGCTCACTGGCCTGCAATTACCTCGATTATTCTTGCGACCCTTCTTAAACAAAAAAGGAACATTGGCTATTCTCCAATCCTCTGGGATCTCCCCTGTAGCCAGTGAGGATACAAAGATTTCTCTCAAGGCCCCAGCAATTTCCTCCCTTGCCTCTCTCAGTATTCTGGGGTATCCCATCAGGCCCTGGGGACTGGTCTACCTTAATGTTTCTCAGGAACCCCAATACCACCTCCTTTTTGATCTCAAAATGACTCAAACCATCTACACATCCTTTCCCAGACTCATCATCCACCAAGTCCTTCTCTTTGGGGAATACTGATGAAAAGTACTCATTTAATACTTCACCCATTTCCTCTGGCTCCATGCATAGATTCCCTCCCTTGTCCTTGAGTGGGCCAACCCTCTTGCCCTTTATGTATAAAAAGCCTTGGGATTTTCCCTAATCCTGCAGGCCAATGCTTTTTCATGACCCCTTTTAGCCCTTCTTACTCCTTGCATTCCACACTTGCTTTGTGTTCCCAGCCTGCAGGCATGTATGTGATAGAGGATAAGGTTTACATTAACTGAGACACCATGGCTGATTTATGGCTGCTTTGTATGGGACATGTAAAATGAACTACACATCATTGTGTTGTTAAAGTAATTTCACTGGATGTTTGAGCCATGTGATCAGTTTCTGGTTACACAGTTGGCTGGATGATGGAGAATCTTCCAGGAAGTGGAGAATTGTGGATAAAAGACATGAGTTCTTTGGTTGGTCTGAGTTGTCACTGCTAAACATTGCAAAAAGACCTTGTACCCTAAAGAATACAAGTAGATTCTACATCTAGGATATTTTTTGGCCAATAGTATCTTCTTCAGTTTAGTTAAAATTGATGTGCAGTTAGAGTTAAAGTTTAAGAGTTAAGAGTTGCTACTAAAAGTGTCAAGAAATTATTGAATTACTGTCCTTGTTTGTCTCATTAAACTGGAATGCTTGGAATTAAAACTGGTTACAAATTCATACCTTAAGTGAAATCACTAACAATTCCTTAGCTAATTTTTTGCCAGCTCTTTGAAGAGCTATCCCAATATTACTCTGCTCTCAACCCAGCAAAATTCTCAGCTCTTTTGGCAAAATGATCTAATCTGCTTTCACCACTCTGCATTCAAATCAAATTCTCTCTATGCCAATGCCCAAGATTGCACTACTTAGATTTATGCACAGGAATGAAACTTGCCAATTCCTCTGGTCACCTGGCCCATGTGGCTGGCTGTCAGATTGTGACACTTTGGGCCCCTGTTCAAATAATTTGTTGAATTATAATCTTTATTTTACTCTACAAGCAAGTAAGTGGTTTGGTCTGCTGAAACTAGAGCATGGTTTCATGTGTACAATAGGCAAGGTGCTTTGTGCTTGGGTCATGCTGCTTGGTCAGAAGTCAGGCTCATTTGAAAATTGAAGAGAACTAGTTCTATCACACTGATCAGCAATGATTGGTACTTCAATATGTACAGAATGATCAAATGTCCTCAAATTTGGCAGTAACTAAGGATATAGATAGTCTGAGTGGGTGCAATCTGGTAGATGGAGTATAATGTTGGTAAATATGAGGTCATCCATTTTAGATAGGAACAGCAGCAAAATGGACTGTTTAAATGGTAAAAAATTGCAGCATGCTGCTGTGCAGAGGGACCTGGGTGTTCTTGTGCAAGAACAAGGAGTTGGTTTGCAGGTAATTAAGGCAAATGGAATTTTATCCTTCATTGCTAGAGGGATGGAGTTTAAAAACAGCAAGGTTATGTTGCAGCTGTATAAGGTGCTGGTGAGACCACACCTGGAGTACTGTGTACAGTCTTGGTCTCCTTACAAAAGGATATACTGGCACTGGAGGGGGTGCAGAGGAGATTCACGAAGTTGATTCTGGAGTTGAGGGTTGGCTCATGAGAAACTGAGTAGACTGGGGTAATACTCATTGGAAGTCAGAATAATGAGGGGAGATCTTATAGAAACATTAAGGGAATAGATAAGATAGAAGCAGGGAAGTTTCCACTGGCAGGTGAAGCTGGAACTAGGGGACATGGAACTTCATCCAAAGGGTTGTGAATCTGGAATTCCTGCCTAGTGAAGCAGTTGAGGCTACCTCATTGAATGTTTAAGGCAAGGATAGATAAATATTAGAACAGTAAAGGAATTAAAGGTTATGGTGAGCAGGTGGGTAAGTGGAGCTGAGTCCATAAAAAGATCAACCATGAGCTCATTGAACGGCAGAATGGGCTCAAGGGGCTGGATGACCTACTCCTGCTCCTCATTCTTTTGTTCAGATAGCAAGGTCTGGGCTTTAGAATGAGCTTCCAAGATGATCACTAAAGTTGCTTTCTTTGAACCAAATCAAATAAACCGAATGAAGGCCACTACAGAAACAAATGGATTACTTGCTTTTAGTTAGAACATCTTGCACAAACACATTTGCAAGTAGGGAGGAAATGATTTAACATTTAAATAGCAAAAAGCTAGAACAGAATCCATTGCAAATTGTAATCCTTTTCAGCTACTTCATGGAGATGGGCAAAAGTATAATTATGTGTTCAAGGAAGTGAAACTATTACTTACCCTGAATCTCCCAGGATGATAACTTTCAGCAAAACCTTCTTCCTAGACGTCATCTTTTAAAGCTGGAAGAAAAAAGAGATTTAGTTTAGACATTTATTCACAGGGGAGATGGAAATGTTCAGGGAGCTCACTACACCTGCCTGCAACTTCACACTACATGCGCCAAGTTGCAGGATCCCACCTTTACATCTTGAGTACAGGATGAATGGCCATGCAATGAGGAAACATTGGTGAATCACCATTGTGGTGCACCCTATGCCCTGCCTCCTTGCGATTGGTTCACTACTACATTGTAGGGCATTTGAGCAATATGGGGGGGGGGGGGGGGGGGGAAGCAAAACAAGCTGCATCCTTTCTACAAATGTACCCACTGCAACCCCAGTTAATTTTTCAGCAACACTGCATAATACACTAGTTAGTTTCACATTCAGCTGCCTGTCAGTTTCTTTTGCACACACTGACATAGCACTTGATTCTGGTCACTTTGGCAAATACAGCAAATGAAAGCCAGATCGAGTTTAAATAGATACCTGCAATCAAAATGATCAGATCAAGAGAAACCCATTTACTAATTTCCATTTTGAAGCCATGTCCAGCCTTATTTTGGCTTTCCCTCCAAAATTGACTGTTCCAAGAACAGTCATGTAATGGAACAAGTTAACCAGTAGCAGAGATGACTATTCAGACCACCATGCCCATTTGTATCCCATTAGCTGGTTAGGAACAAACTAGAAAATGAATACAAGAGTTCTGGAGGCAAAAGGAGAGACACAACCTTCCACTTAATCCTCCAATTCCAATCTACATCCCAACTGTCTCCCCAACATCAGCCAACATTAGGTTGGCTCATATACACAGCAGTAACCACAAAGATTGTTAACTATACATGGTGACATTTCTGAAGTTCTGCATTCTAGAAGGGGAACTTCAATAGATTTTTGCATTTCAAATAAGGCAAATACAATTGACATGAACAGATTAAAGTAGTAAATCACTCAGTTCAAGGTTGTCATTTTAGCTAAGGATGGGCAAATGCTGGCCTTGCTAGCCACACCATCCCACAAGAAAAGCTGACTTTAGCAGTGACTTGAACTTGTCCTCCATCAGCCTGAAAGGGGCAGGGCAATACTGGTGCCCAAGTCACCTCAGACTTGTTCATTAGCATTCCTTATTTCTCCTGAGAATGCTGCAAACACTTCCATGTAGCTACTGATACCTCAGGGGTGTAAATTAATGATTGCCAGTATTGTCATCTATATTGGATGCCATTTTATGAATTTACTGAGATTTGCATACTTCTTAAGGCAGAAGGGGTTTGCATGTTCTCCATGTGTCTGTGGGTTTCCTCCCACAGTCCAAAGATTTGCATGTTAAGTGGGTTGGCCATGCTAAATTGCCCCATAGTGCTCCAAGATGCAAGTTAGGAGGATTAGCAGGGAAGGGGGTGCACCTGGACAAGATGCTCAGAGTTTGTGCAGACTCAGGTCAAACAGCCTCCTCCTACACTGTAGTGAATGAGTCTAGGGGTATTGGGCAAATTGATATGCCTGGAAGCCCAAAATCAGACCCACAAATCATGCCATCAATACTAGCTTTAAAAAAAGTGGCTATGTTGCTGGCTTGCATATCCTCAATTACACCAGACCTCTCCTGGTAGCCAATAGTTCTGACTTTCAATGTTTTAGCAAGGTGGCATCCATTTTAATTTTCAGGACCAAGGTAAATGTATGAACAGCCACATCAGGACAGTGTCCATTTATGAAGTGCTCATGTGAACAATAATCAAATTTGGTTGCCAACATCAATGACCAAAACAAATGCAAGCACTGAAACAGTGACCATAAGCCATCTACACCAGCATCTTAAATTCTTAGCAGTGTTATAGAATAAATATGTACGAGATACTTTTGTTCAGTCACATGCTTACAGAAAGACCCATTCATCCAAACATGCACACTAGGCAGATTATGTAATAAAATTGAGATGAGCACCCTCCATTGAAACATTTAAAAATTAGCATTAGTTTTGCACCAGTTGTGTCCAAGGCACCAATTACATCCTTATAAAATGAAACTGAGATAGCTGTTTTCAGACTTGACCCAATACTGAAACAGGCTGACACTAATCCAAATTGGCCTGTAGAGGGTGTTTTGACAGTAAGAAACATGCTAGAAGACAAGTGCTACTACCAGAGCACTAGACAAGGAGACATTGCAGAAGTTTATAGGACCACAATTCATAATGGGAGTATACTACATGGCCCATTGAGCTGACTCTGCTGTTTATGATCATGGCTAAGTGAGCTTCAACTCCATTTTCCCCCATCATATATCATTTCTCTATTCTGATATCCCAGGGTACAGAAACAATTCACAACCACAAGCAAAGAAATTTCTCATCTCAGTCCTCAATGATCAGCCTGATCTGGAGACAGGGTCTGTTGTAAATTCCCTGATTAAGTGGAACAATCTCAAGCCCCTCCAGAATGTTGTACATTTAAACTAGATTGCAGCTTCAACTTAGTCAGTCCCCATTCATCTTAATGAAAGTAAATTCCAAGTACAGGGGGTAATAAGAATTCTGAAAGCTTCATATGCTTAGGAAAATCCTAAATTCAAAATTAATTTATTTCTGGAAAAGCAACAAAGCTGTCCTTGTGAAATCTAGGTACAAAGTTAAATTGGGAATTTCAGTTGAAAGATAGCTTTACATCTGAGGTTCATTGGACACTCCTGCACATTATTAAAAGCAGCTTTCTTACTATCAATCTTGTTCTGGATTAAGTTTCATATTACTGTTTGAGCCAGTTATGCTGTGGCATGCTCATTGAAATTAAATCTTTGTCTATAGAATCAATTACCCCAGATTTCACAAAAATAGCTTTCTAATAATTAGCATCAAGTGATTTGCCAATTTCCCACACATTGGACCTACCCATCACCTTTGATTCACCATCACCTCATTCACCTTCCTTCCAATATTCAATCGGAAAGCTTACCAACCATGATAATTTTGATATTGGAAAGGAAGGGAGCACGAGTATTTTGTCTCCATTAACACCCCACCATTGCCAACTATAAACATATTCATGTGTTAGCATCCACCTATTAAATCCATGAGATGCACCCCTTTCGACTATCAGATTTACAAGTGACCAAATGGAGAGAGTCTGAAAATACAACTATTTAATCCCAACACCAAATCTGTCAGTCAAGTTACTGAAGGTCTGCAAGACTTATTTTGGACTCCCATTTATTTTTTCTTGGTCAAAAGTGGTTACATTTCAATCCTGAAAAAAGGTAGGGAGTGGCATCAGGCAAGTTACTTTGACAGAAGTCAGGTGACAGGTCAAGTGTTGTAACAATTGTGATTCACTCAATTCCTGATCTGCATAGTTGGAGCCCAGAAAGTCAGAAGGATTCATACTTGCTATAAAGCTCAGAGTCCTACTTGAGGTTGCCTCAGGTTTGAGCAGCTCTGGTTTCTCCTCAACTACTGCCCAAGCCAAGAATAAAAATGTATCTTTGTTCTTTTATATAACCTATGACCCTGTAGCCAAAGTATTTGGTGTAGTAAGTCACAATGTAGGAAACAGCAGCCAATGTGCACAGCAAATTCCCACATGAGGAAATGACCAAATTACTTGAAATATATATTGACCAGAACTCCACTGCTATTTTAAATCCACCCAAGTAGGCAACTTCCCACAAAAGATGGCTCTCCCAATGCAAGAGTAATACCAGGTTACCCCATGTGTTGAAGGGCTTGAACCCATTACCTCCTGACCAAAAGTCAGAGCACTGAGCTGGTCAAACATGTTCATGGCCCAATATTCTGACTCCCATAATAATTCATAGAAACCCTACGTACAGAAAGAGGCCATTTGGCCCATCAAGTCTGCACCAACCACAATCCCACCCAGACCCTACTCCATATCCCTACACATTTCACCCACTAATCCCTATAACCTATGCATCTCAGGACACTAAGGGGCAATTTTAGCATGGCCAGTCAACCTAACCGGCACATCTTTGGTCTCATTCATTTTCCAGTGGCTGACAAACCAGTTCTCAACTGCATGGGAGGGTAAAATTCTAAACTTTCACATCTGGTGGCAAAATAGTCCCTGGGAGATCTTTTCCCAGGATGCTCCACCAGAAACGACCGTGACAGGACTCAAACCTGCAATTTTCTGATATCATTACTACAAACACCAAAGTCAGACACTTTACCCAAAAGGCCACACAGTCAGCTCTGAAAAGATGATTTTTGAAGTTCAACTTAACCTAGCCAAAGCTAAAGAAATGTTCATAGAGATCAGTGAACCAAAACATCTCCAGTAGACACTACCTGAACTGTTCCAGCAACCCCATTTGCCACATCTTCAGTATTCTGGGCACACTTAAATTTTCAGCATCCATAGTTAAAGACATCAGGTTTAATTACTTCACTAAAACAGCTGGGAAGACATGGGGAGTAGGAAGAGTTGATGCCAAGATTGCTGGAATTGTGGACATCAGGAGAGGGCAAGATTAGATTCTGCTGATCAGCAGAGTTAAACATCTAGTTAGCATTTCAGATCCAATTGTGAGCACCAATATTTAAGGTAGGATATCCAAAATTTGTGATAAACCAGCCTTAGAGGAGAATAAGCAGTTCTGACAGGTCACTGCATCCAAACCACTAGACAAGTGCACAGTGGTAATTATACTAGTTACATTAAAGAAAGTTAGACAAGCAGCATATCAAGGTGGGCTGCCAATAAACTACTACAAATGGATAGCTCATGAGCAATCTGCTTTTACATAGAAAAAAAGCAGAAAAATATTTGTGGCACTCAAGTTTAATTAAGTGTATTGCATGGGGTGGGGGAGGAAAGACAATAGTGCAGTGATAAGAGGCCCAGGCTCTCCAGATGCACCAATCAAATCTGATGAAATTCAAGTTAAATTAGTAATGGTTGAATTATAGTAAAAATCCAGCTGGGTTTACTAATACCCTTTAGGGAATGGAATCTCCATCCTTAACTGGTCTGGCCTACATTCAACTCCAGAGCTCTTGGCAACAAGGGCAATTAATGCTTGTCCTGCCTTCAACACCAACCTACCACTCAATTGACTGCTAGGGCCAACAGCCAATTCTACAGGTACAGTTCACTGTCAATAAGTGATAATCTAGAGAATGGTCATTTTACTGTAGTAATCCTGGAGAGGAGATAACAGCTCAAGACATGACAAGAATCAACTAATTAACTGGAGTTGAGAAAGTGACAGGTCAATAAAATGCTGGAAACACGCAAGAAAAAAATTACAGCACAGGAACAGGCCCTTCAGCCCTCCAAGCCTGCACTGACCATGCTGCCCGACTCAACTAAAACTCCCTACCCTTCCAGGGACCATATCCCTCCATTCCCATCCTATTCATATTTGTCAAGATGCCCCTTAAAGTCACTATTGTATCTGCTTCCACTACCTCCCCTGGCAGCAAGTTCCAGGCACCCACCACCCTCTTAAAAAAGTTTCATAATGCATTAGGAGTTGGTGCTAGTTTATAAAGATCCATGCAATAGGACACCATATTGTGCAGTGCGTGAAGGGTCAGCCAGGCTTGAAATGCTGGCTCTATTCTCTCTCCCAGATGCTGTCAGATCAGCTGAGCTTTTCCAACATTGTTTTTGTTTGATTCCAGAATCTGTAGTTTGCTTTATTGTGTGGAATAAAGTAGCCAAATTAGGAAAAGTAAATGCAATTGTGTCAGCATAGCAAGAGATTAGGAGGGGACCACAGGATCAGTGCAAAATGGACTTTCAACCTCGATTTATATAGCACTGCTTAACATAATACTCAAAGTATGACAAGATTAGGAAAATGATCAGAATCCCAAAGAAAGAGTTAGATTAAAAGGACAAAGTTTGAGATCTAGAGCTTAAGGCCTTTACAGCTGAAGACAGCCAATGGTAGAGCAATGCAAAACTAGGAATTTGCAAGAGGCAAGAATAGAGGTATGCAGATATGAGGGTTGTGGGACTGGAGAAGATTACAAAGGATAGGGAAGACAGTGTAGCAGTGTTACTGGAATTGTAATCCAGAAAACAAGGCCATTTCTCTTTTCAAATGCATTCTTGGGACATGGGCATCAATGGCTGGGCCAGCATTTATTGCCTATCCTTACTTGCCCTCAAGTGGTTCAAAAGAGCAGTCTTTTGAACCACTGCAATCCACGGTGTATGTACATACCCAGTGCTGGAGGAGAGTGTGTTCCCACAATTTTGACCCACAAGGTGGACATGGGTTCAAATCACACCATAGGAGCTCGTGAAATTTGAATTCAAATCCAGTCTAATTGCAACTGAAATGATCATCCATCTGGTTCATTAATCTCCTTTACAGAAGGAAATTTACACAGGATTTCAGATCCAGTGTGGTTGATTTTTAACTGCCCTCTGAAGTGGCCTAGCAAGCCACTCAGTTCAGGGGCAATTGGGAATGGGCAACAAACACTTACCTTGCCAGCAATACCCAGATCCTATGAAAGAACAAATTATAGGACTAAAGTTAGGGTGAAAGACAGGTAACTGAACAGGAATGGTAAATGCAGCCAATAGATCATTCTCTGGCTATCAGACAACAGCAAAGAGAAGCATGAATGATGGTCAACCACATCCAGAGCTGCAGGTCAAAAAAGATAGTAGTGTCAGTCACAAATATGATGACAGTGATAAGGACCTTCAGTACTGTGGTCTGAGACAAGTCAGCACCAAAGAGAAAGTTGCTAGCTGTTTCTATTGCTATCTCTAGTTTCAAATTCAGTTTCTCTGAAGGAAGTTGTGATCAGCAGGTCACACCATTGGTTGTTTGGACTCGTGCTTGAGAAATTACTTATGTAATTTAGTCGGATTAGAATCCCTACAGTGCAGAAAGAGGCCATTCAGCCCATTGAGTCTGCAGCAAACAATCCCACCCAGGCTCTATTCCTGTAACCCCACATATTACCCTGCTAATCCCTTGACACTAGGGTCAATTTAACATGGCCAATCAACCTAACCCACACATCTTTGGACAGTGGAAGGAAACGAACACCTGGAGGAAACCCACAAGCATAGGGAGAATCTGCAAACTCCAGTGACCCGAGGCTGGAATTGAACCTGGATCCCTGGTGCTGTGAGGCAATAGTGCTAACCACTGCCACCCCACTTGCAGGAACCAATTTTATCCAGCTAGTGACCCCTGTTTGAGAGAAATCACAATTTACCAATTTGTCACTTGCATTGGTTAACAGCCTCAAGACACTTTATAGCTTGGGTCAGATTCAGAGCATTCAACAGACAGACATTACAAACCAGGAAGGACTAGAGGGATCCAAATGATAAATTGCAAGGAGGTAGGCAAGAATAAGATGCAAGTGTGCCCAGCACAAGCTGGTGCATATAACCAGAGATCAGTGAAGGGTAGAGTCTACAGGTGACAGGTTTCCACTGCAGTGGGTAGAGGTGGCTGCAATGACACATCTTAGCAAACCAAGAACAGGGTGAAATATTGCAGATTAGAAAACTGGTCAGGAGGAAACATTCTCCATTTCCTCAGTGAAGCTTAAGCCTCAAAGGCTTTGTTACCCAACCAAGTCCATGCTTACTTTACACAATGATGGAAATGCCGGCGTTGGACTTTACACAATGACAACATTACTATTTTAACCAGAGTTGAAGGCAACCTGCTTGCAGATTTATTAAAATATTAATTGTGGCAAGCAACAAGCTGGCACTTGCAATGCCTGAGAAACACCAACTGACTACAATTACTTACAATGGGATACACTAATAGTACTGCCCCTCCCAAGTAATTAAGCATCTAACCATCTTCATTTCATTGGTGTGAACTTGGGTATTGTATTTAACTGTTCAATCCCAAATGATTTTTGGAGACAATTCAGAATCTCCATTCATAAAGCAGACTGCTCCCCCCTCCCCCACTGAATAATCCTGCAAATGTCTCCTTTATCAAGTATATATACCCAATTAATTCTTACAGGATAGAATATGCTTCTAACACCCTTTCAGGGATTGCTCATCAGCTCAAAAGTCATTCCTCAAGGTGAACTGAAGCTTCCTTTCTCTCCACAGGACTGACATCCCCAACTCCATGCCATTCTGGTAAATATACCATGGACTAATTTTCCTGTGCTATCCAGAATTGGACAATGCTGAGTCAAACTAGTGATTTATAAACTACTAGCAAACTTCCTTGATTTTAGTCATTTGAAACCATTTCTAAAATAATGGACTGTCAGAATTTGTCCTGCAACCCTTGCATTCTGCATCCCAAAATGAACCACTCCTTACAGGCACATACAAGAGCCTTTACCCACTGATAATTTCATACATTAAATACAAAAAAGAGTCTATTTAAACAGAGGTGAAACTTCTCTCCAACAAAAAAGGAGAATTCAGGGTTAATTAGAAGCCACATACAATACTCTAGCCAGAACTGTTTAACCTCATGTTCTGTTAAGGGTGCACATTTGGGTTGTCATGAATAGAACATGCTAACAAACAACAAAACACCAAGTTATTTCATATTAACAGCAGCCAGAGACCAGCTGATGTCCTGTATAGTTTGGGTTCTGCTCAAGTTCAGGAGAGCAGCTGAATGTCCTTCAAATTGGGCCGGAGGGCCTTTTCCACATTGTATGACTTAATACTAACTCACAGCAATACCAGACTTGAAAACAAAATCTAGGGATATGTCTGTACTTACTGCAGATGATCTAAAACAGCTTTAATGTAGGGTTCTCAATTCCTGTACCACTACTAAAATGCAGAAGCATTATATTGGTGGTGCCTGTGCAAGCACCATTTCAGACTCAACATAATTCCCTATATATTGGTATTGGGAAAAAAATTCCCAATACAAATATATAGGGAATCTGGTCAAAATTAAAAGATGCGCATTAGTTTTGACATCTGGGCACATCAGTGCCAAACAAACAAGTTCCTGCAATAAAAATTCACAGATAGGACAGATCCTTCTGAAGGTCCCAACATTTAGAAATTTAAGACTGTCAGTACATATTTTTGAATAGAGAATCTCATGTGATGTTAGTGTATACTAATGGCAGGTCCTCACATTGCAGGAACTCAAGCAGGAAATGCAAGGGAGATTAGCACAGGAAAGAACCATTGGAAATCTCAAAATGCGATACCTCAGTTCCTGGAGTGGAAGGAAAATGGTACTTGTGGAACTGGAGCCAGGAAATAAACAGGATAAACAGAAGTGGGGGATTCTGCTTTGTTTAGATGCACAGGTATGTTTTGTGGTAACACCATGCTACCTGGGTTTTGAACACATGGGAGGCATTTGCAACTAATTGCCAATTACTGATCCAGCAAGTCCAATAAACCTGCCTACTGGAACACAAACAGTTCTCATTTCACAATGCCTTATGATCATGGTGTTCCTATTGGCTTCAAACGATACCTTAGTATCAACAATGTTAAGGAATTTAAAATTTCTCTGCTCTTCCCAAGTGCTATTAAATTTGTTTGAGACTCAGGCAGGGCCCCAGTTTAGCATCACATCAAAAAAGACAACCCCAGCACCCATGTCAGCTGGATTATGTACAAGTTTCTGGGCTGACATATGAACCACAAACTTGTGGACTACATCGCCAAATGTACTACCACAAGTCAAAGCTGAGGGGATGAGGGGAAACAAGACACTCCACTTTGTGAAACAAAATCAGGAATAAACCCAAAGTGGAGTCACGAGGAGAATTAGCTATCAAGTACCTTGCTGAAGAGTACAAGGCAAGCCACCACCAGAGTCCGAATTCCATGTGAAAACATCATTGTACTTCTAATTCAATTATTCAGAAGAGGTGCAGCCCATTCCTGAATTAAGTGACATGGAGCCCCTGCCAGTCCATCTACAACAGCTTGTGGGAACAAAAGACAACTTGTCAGCAAAACTACTTCTGAAGTGGTTTTATCAGCTGGCTTGGCCCTGGATGTTTCAATCCTCTGCAAAATTGCCATCCCTACCCTCCTGACAGGCAGTGATCAAGGGGAACACAAGTACCCAGGACCCATTAACCTGTTGCAACACCTCTACTAGGAATTTTATAGAAGTCTATAAAATAACGTGGGTCATAGAACAGCTTGATCGTCTATCTTTTCCCAAAGGTAGGAGAGTCTAAAACTAGAGGGCATAGGTTTAAGGAGAGGGGAAGATACAAAAGGGTCCAGAGGGGCAATTCTTTGAGTGTGTGTCTGGAACAAACTGCCAGAGGTAGTAGTAGAAACAGGTACAATTTTATCTTTTAAAAAGCATTTAGACAGTTACATGGATATAGGAGGGATATGGGCCAAGAGTGGACAATTGGGACTAGCTTAAGGGTTAAAAAGGGGCAGCATGGATAAGTGGGACTGAAGGGCCCGTTTCCATGCAATAAACCTCTGACTCTGTAAAGATCCATTAACACATTCAGCTGAATCACACTGGGTACGTGTCACAAATTACTGACACCAGTACTCAAAGGCACTTACAGAGCACTCAATTCTCACCTACAGCTGCTCCCACCGCCATATTTCATATCACTGGAATCCCAATGACATCATGCCATTGTAAATTGCTGGCAAATTTGCCATCAAGTTTCAGCATTCCACCCTCAAATCAATACTTTGAAAAATCCTCAAGAGCACAAGCCAGAATTATTTTCACAGCAAAATAAAAGAGTTGCCATTCAAGCCTGTTGTCAGTTAATATCATGGCTGACCATCTACAACACCTTGGAGGTAGAAAATTTCCAAGATTCACAATTGAAGACTGAAATTTATGTATTATCAACCCCTTTCCAATGTAATCCCCAGTTCTAGACACAGGGAAACAACCTCATGGAATTTGTCCAGAAAGAAAGTAATTTCATTAAAACTCTGGAAGGGATAGCACTATTCTACTCCATGTCTCATGGAATAGTTCAGGAGGACTGAGTAAAGTGATAACCCAAACATGAACAGCTGTGCCTTTTACATCCAATACTAACAAAATATCTACACAAAAAACTAAAATATTTTAAACAATTAAAAACAAGCTGTCAGGAAAGCAGCCATGTGACTGGCTCACTAGTCTGTAGTATTAGTCATGCCCCAAAGCAAACAATCCTACCACAGAAATACCCTTGGCAACATATATGAACTGGGCTTGGACACTGGATTCAGAGTGTAATGTTAAGTCATGTGTTTATCAGCTGCAAGGATCACAAGGAGCAGGTTTCAGACTCCCAGCACCACAATCTTATTTACACAGAACCACCTCCAATTGGACAAATGCTGTAACATGAAACCCAGCTAGCCACAAAGTAGGTCCCAGTTGGTTCATTCAACTGTTCATCATCCAGCCTAGATACAAAGCCAGTCAACATCCAGTAAACAGAAGTCACAAAAGGTAATGGCACATTCAAATGCACAATGTGACAGTAAATAATGAAACTGGGGTGCAGTGTCACAAGAGGCACACCCCAAAACCTGGCATTTTGACAAGCAAAATTTCACTTTTGCACCCAGAAAAAGCTTCCTGAACAAGGCTTAAAAAAACAACAAAGACTGAACAACACCAGCCAAATGAGAGTTGTGTTTTTAGCATAAACACGGAAATAAAGGGCTTGCAAAAGGCATTAAAAACAAAGCCCACTCCACAAAATTGAGCTTAGTCACCCTGAAGCCGAGATACACTTGGGGCAGTTTAAAAGTTACCACTGGGTCCACAGATACATTGACCTGTCAACAGCTCAGATCAAACATTCTATGCTTGCCAGAAAGGGGAAGAAAAAGCTTCATCAAGTAGCAAGATTATAAAACTACACAAGCTCTCGAAAAAGAGATTATACACGTCACATGAAGTGAAATCATGCTTCAAATCTGAATGCTTTGGGAATACAAACGTGGTAGAGATTTAAAACTATATTGGGTAAAAAAAAAGTTGGCAGCAAACGCAGCGTGTAGAGCAGGTTATTGGCTAATGTTTGACTTTTTGTTTTGCTGAACGATTGTTAAAGAGGGAGAGAGCTCCCCACCCGCACGGGAAGCTGATGAATATTTGATACAGGACAGATGCTGCTGCTGCAGGGCCCGCGAGCCACAGCTCCGGTCACTCACAGGGCACGGTTACTAGGGGCCCGGGGGCGGTTGCCAGGGACCCCGGACCGCTCTCGCCGGCGCGAGCGCAGCCGTTGGGCAGGCCTCGAGCCTCCCGCTGGGCCCGGCTCCCAGAGGCCGCATTCCCCTCCCTCCTCCGGGCGGGAGCGCCTCCTCGATCCCTGTGGGAAGCCCTACCGGGACTGACCTGAAGCGGGTGGGCTGACTGTGCTCTCTCTAAGCCGGGGCCGCTCTCTCCGATCCTCGCCGCCTTCCCTGTCGAAAGCCACTGCTCCCAGTCGCCACTTATCAGCCGGAGGGTGCGTCACCACGTCTGACGTCACCGCGCCGCCCCGCCCCCTCACTTGTCTTCCGGGGTTGGCCGCCGGGTCCTAGCGCCCGCTGCGCTCCTTGGATGGGAGTCAGAGTGAATCGGGTTGCCAACCCTCCAGGATTGGCCTGGAGTCCCGAGGAATCTTCAGGACACAGCCATTCTGGAGAAATATCGTCCGGATATAATTAACTATTGTTTCTTTGTGTCATTTTTGAAAAGTATTTCCCTGTACCTTTTTGTATTCGTGGGACATGGGTGTCGCTGGCTGGCCAGCATTTATTTCCCATCCCTAGTTGCCCTTGAGAAGGTGGTGGTGAGCTGCCTTCTTGAATCGCTGCAGACCATGTTCTGTGGGTTGACCCACAATGCCGTTGGGGAGGGAATTCCAGGATCTTGACCCAGTGACTGCGAAGGAACGGCTATATTTTGCCAAGTCAGAACAGTGAGTGACTTGAGAGGAACTTGCAGGTGGTGGTGTTCCCATTTATCTGCTGCCCTTGTCCTTCCAAATGGAATTAGTCATGGGTTTGGAAGGTGCTGTCTAAGGATCCTTGGTGAATTGCTGCAGTACATCTTGTAGATAGTACACACTGCTGCTACTGAGCATCGGTGGTGGTGGGAGTGGATGTTTGTGGATCTGGTGCCAATCAAGTGGGCTTCTTTGTCCTGGATGGTGTTGAGCTTCTTGAGTGTTGTTGGAGTTGCAGCCATCCAGGCAAGTGGGGAGTATTTCATCACACTCCTGACTTGTGCCTGGTGGATAGGCTTTGGGGAGTCAGGAGGTGAGTTACTCCCTGCAGTGTTCTAGCCTCTGACTTGCTCTTGTAGCCACTGTGTTTATGTGGTGAGTTTGAGTTTTTCAGTTGAGTTTCTGGTCAATGGTAACTGCAAGGGTGTCGACAGTGGGGGATCCCAATGGTAACACCATTGAATGTCAAGGGGCAGTGGTTACAGTGCCTCTTATTGGTGATGGCCATTGCCTGGCATTTGTGTGGCATGAATGTGACTTGCCACTTGTCAGCCCAAGCCTGGATATTGTCCAGATCTTGTTGTATTTGGACATGGACTGCTTCAGTATCTGAGGAGTTGTGAATGGTGCTGAACATTGTGCAATCATCACAAACATCCCCACTTCTGACCTTATGACGGATGGGAAGTCATTGATGAAGCAGCTGATGATTGTTGGGCCTAGGACACTCCCCTGAGGGACTCCTGCAGTGATGGCCTGGAGCTGAGGTGACTGATCCTCCACAACCACAACCATCTTCCGATGTACCAGGTATGACTACAACCAGCGGAGAGTTTGCCCCCGATACCCATTGATTCCAGTTTCGCTCGGGCTCCTTGATGCCACACTCGGTCGAATGCGGCTGTGATGTCAAGGGCTGTCACTCTCACCTCACTTCTGGAATTCAGCTCTTTTGTCCATGTGTAAACCAAGGCTGTAATGAGGTCAGGAGCTGAGTGACCCTGGCGAAACCCAAACTGGGCGTCACTGAGCAGGTTATTGCTGAGCAGGTGCTGCTTGATAGCGCTGTTGATGACCCCTTCCATCACTTTACTGATGATCAAGGGTAGACTGATTGGGCGGTAATTGGCCGGGTTGGATTTGTCCTGCTTTTGTGTACAGGACATACCTGGGCAATTTTCCACATTGTTGGATAGATGCCAGTGTGGCTCTTCCAGTAGAGTTACAGACTCCGCACAGAAGTGACCCAAGCTGGGAATCGAACCCGGGTCCCTGGTGCTGTGAGGCAGCAGTGCTAACCACTGTGCCACCGTGCCGCAGGGGCACCACAGCAGTACCCAACACAAACACCTTCCCTGAAAGAGACTCATTGAATCAACCTTCCAACAACAACAACTTACATTTTCATAACACCTTCAATGTAGTTAGGAAATGTACAAAATTGACAGGAAGGAAAAGACGAAAGATCAAGTCCATTGTACTAGTGTTTATCACCTATGTAGGAAAAGTAGGAATTGCTTGTCATGTTATTACGATGATATAATACCTTTGGCTTATTTACTGTGCAAAAAACAAGGCACCAAATCAATTGTAAGGGATTGAGTAAACATGTTGTGGGTTCATTTATTAAGACGAGGTACAGGTATAAAGACCAGTTACAGTATAAAGCTTGAAGACATCAGAGCTGTGCGTGTGCGCTCTGCTCAAAGCAAAAGTGAAATCAAAACTTGACACATTTCCCTTTGAGTGATGTCATGCCGCTATCCTTTAAAGGCATATTACTACAGCACCCCCTGTCTTTTGAAAGCTACTTTATTCCATGCTAAAGAGGTATAACTATTTACACAATACATGTTAGTGTTTAGTTGTGTTTACTATTACATAAATGTATCAGACTGATGAATCTACAAGTGTGTAAAACGTAGAGGTCATCTGCTGGTACACCCAGACCTTGTTATGGTTACCTTGCAATGATGGAATCATCTTCAGAGTCATAGAAATCGACAGCATGAAAGGAGGTTCTTCAGCCCATCAACACATGCTGCCCACCAAAGAGCAAAGAAAGACCTGCATTCTTACAGCACTTTTCACAACACCAGATGTCTCAAAGCCTCTTTTTGAAGTGTAGTCACTTTGTCATGGGAAACCAGCCTTCCATCCTAAAGTCACTTTCCGCTTTGGGTGCAGAATTGCAAAGTAATTGTTCACATTGAACTGTGGGATTGTCATCCCAGGATGTTGTTCCTGGTTGCACTGGGAATTTTGTCCTCAATACAGTAGGACTTTGCAATGGTTGAGGAGCTGGAATGGGTCTGATTTGTCTTCAGTTACATCTCACCGTGGCTCCTTTGTATGTAATGATTTCATCAAATCCCTGCCACCTCAGCTAGTTGCTATGTACCTTCTGTGGGATTCTGGATGCAAACTGGTTGTCCCTATCTTAAACTTTGAAATTCTGCACCCAAAGCGGAAAGTGACTTTAGGATGGATGGCTGGTTTCTCATGACAAAGTGACTGCACTTCAAAAAGAGGTTTTGAGACATTTGGTGGTTGTGAAAGGCACGGTAAAAATGCAGGTCTTTCTTTTCTCCTTAGAGACCAGCATGGTGTTGATGGGCTGAAGAACCTCCTTTCATGCTGTAAATTTCTATGACTCTGAAGATGATTCCATCACTGCAGCTACAAGTAACCAACTGTTGAATGGAATAATGAGGTGTAACCAATCACAAACAAACCAGTGGGAAATAAACTGCAGCCTGAGTGAGATTCAGCCAGAGTGAGGGTATCGGAAATTTGGAGCTGAGTGGGAATTTGGTGCTGAGGGGAAAGAGGAGCTCATCTTCGGGAGGACTGGAGAGGGGGACCTGCGAGGGAGCCTCGAGGGCAAGTAAGAGATAGAAAGAAATCGAACCGTGATGTAACAGCCATCAGGTAAGTGATTGGCTGGTCAGAGAGTCATAGAGGCTTACAACATTGGCCCAAATTGTCCATGCCATCCAGTTTTTACCACTAAGCTAGTCCCAATTGCCCGCGTTTGGCCCATATCCCTCTATACCCATCTTACCCATGCAACTGTCTAAATGCTTCTTAAAAGACAAAATTGTACCCGCCTCTACTACTACCTCTGGCAGCTCGTTCCAGACACTCACCACCCTCTGTGTGAAAAAATTGCCCCTCTGGACCCTTTGGTATCTCTCGCCTCTCACTTTAAACCTGTGCCCTCTGGTTTTAGACTCCCCTACCTTTGGGAAAAGATGTCGACTATCTACCTTATCTATGCCCCTCATTATTTTATAGACCTCTATAAGATCACCCCTCAGCCTTCTACACACCAGGGAAAAAAGTCCCTGTCTATCCAGCCTCTCCTTATAACTCAAACTATCAAGTCCCGGTAGCATCCTAGTAAATCTTTTCTGCATTCTTTCTAGTTTAATAATATCCTTTCTATAATAGGGTGACCAGAACTGTATACAGTATTCTAAGTGTGGTCTTACCAATGTCTTGTATAACTTCAACAAGACATCCAAACTGCTGTATTCAATGTTCTGACCAATGAAACCAAGCATGCCGAATGCCTTCTTCACCACCCTGTCCACCTGTGACTCCACTTTCAAGGAGCTATGAACTTGTACCCCTAGATCTCTTTGTTCTATAACTCTCCCCAACACCCTGCCATTAACTGAGTAAGTCCTGCCCCGAATCGATCTATCAAAATGCATCACCTCACATTTATCTAAATTAAATTCCATCTGGTATTTGTCAGCCCACTGGCCCAATTGATCAAGATGCCGTTGCAATCCGAGATAACCTTCCTCACTGTCCATTATGCCAGCAATCCTGGTGGTGACTGGTAAGTAGTTTTTCTTTTCTTTTTTATCTTTTTTTCTCTTGGCATTGTAGTTGTTGTTGCAAGTTAACTTAAGGCTAAGTCATGGGAGGAGATCCCACACCCGTGGCATGCTCCTCTTGTGCGATGTGGGAATTCAGGGACCCTTCCCTGAAAAGGAAAAGCTATAGTTCGAGTACTTTAGAGTACTTTAGTAGTACTTTAGAGTACTTTAGTACTTTAGAGGGGTCAGTTTTTGTCCAATGTGTGCAGGAAGGCTTCCTGACACAGTATGTAGATAGGCCAACAAGAGGCAAGGCCACATTGGATTTGGTACTGGGTAATGAACCAGACCAGGTGTTAGATTTGGAGGTAGGTGAGCACTTTGGTGATAGCGACCACAATTCAATTACGTTTACCTTAGCAATGGAAAGGGATAGGTATATACCAAAGGGCAAGAGTTATAGCTGGGGGAAAGGAAATTATGATGCGATTAGGCGAGATTTAGGTGGCATAGGTTGGGGAAGGAAACTGCAGGGGATGGGCACAATTGTAATGTGGAGCTTGTTCAAGGAACAGCTACTACGCGTCCTCGATAAATATGTACCTGTCAGGCAGGGAGGGAGCAGTCGTGTGAGGGAACCGTGGTTCACTAAAGAGGTTGAATCTCTTGTGAAGAGGAAGAAGGAGACTTATGTTAAGATGAGACGTGAAGGCTCAGTTAGGGCACTTGAGAGTTACAAGTTAGCCAGGAAGGACCTAAAGAAAGAGTTAAGAAGAGCCAGGAGGGGACATGAGAAGTCTTTGGAGGGTAGGATCAAGGAAAACCCTAAAGCTTTCTGTAGGTATGTCAGGAGTAAAAGAATGACTAGGGTAAGATTAGGGCCAGTCAAGGACAGTAGTGGGAAGTTGTGCGTGGAGTCTGAAGAGATAGGAGAGGCACTAAATGAATATTTTTCGTCGGTATTCACACTGGAGAGGGACAGTGTTGTCGAGGGGAGTACTGAGATGCAGGCTGTTGGACTGGATGGGATTGAGGTTCATAAGGAAGAGGTGTTAGCAATTCTGGAAAGGGTAAAAACGGATAAGTCCCCTGGGCCGGATGGGATTTATCCTAGGATTCTCTGGGAGGCTAGAGAGGAGATTGCAGAGCCTTTGATTTTGATCTTTGTCTCGTCATTGTCTACAGGAACAGTGCCAGAATACTGGAGGATAGCAAATGTTGTCCCCTTGTTCAAGAAGGGGAGTAGGGACAACCCTGGTAATTATAGACCGGTGAGCCTTACTTCAGTTGTGGGCAAAGTTTTGGAAAGGATTATAAGAGATAGGATTTATAATCATCTAGAAAGGAATAATTTGATTAGGGATAGTCAACATGGTTTTGTGAAGGGTAGGTCGTGCCTCACAAACCTTATTGAGTTCTTTGAGAAGGTGACCGAAAAGGTGGATGAGGGTAAAGCGGTTGATGTGGTGTATATGGATTTCAGCAAAGCGTTTGATAAGGTTCCCCATGGTAAGCTATTGCAGAAAATACGGACACATGGGATTGAGGGTGATTTAGTGGTTTGGATTAAGAATTGGCTAGCTGTAAGAAAACAGAGGGTGGTGGTTGATGGGAAATATTCATCCTGGAGTTCAGTTACTCGTGGTGTACCACAAGGATCTGTTTTGGGGCCACTGCTGTTTGTCATTTTTATTAATGACCTGGATGAGGGCGTAGAAGGATGGATTAGTAAATTTGCGGATGACACTAAAGTCGGTGGAGTTGTAGACAGTGCGGAGGGAAGTGGCAGGTTACAGAGGGACATAGATAAGCTGCAGAGCCGGGCTGAGAGGTGGCAAATGGAGTTTAATGCGGAAAAGTGCGAGGTGATTCACTTTGGAAGGAGTAACAGGAATACAGAGTACTGGGCTAATAGTAAGATACTTGGTAGCGTGGATGAACAGAGGGATCTGGGTGTCCATGTGCACAGATCCCTGAAAGTTGGCACCCAGGTTGATAGGGTTGTTAAGAAGGCATACGGTGTGTTAGCTTTTATTGGTAGAGGGATTGAGTTTCGGAGCCAGGAGGTCATGTTGCAGCTGTACAAAACTCTGGTGCGGCCGCACTTGGAGTATTGCGTACTGTTCTGGTTGCCGCATTATAGGAAAGATGTGGAAGTGTTGGAAAGGGTGCAGAGGAGATTTACCAGGATGTTGCTTGGTATGGTGGGAAGATCGTATGAGGAAAGGCTGAGGGGCTTGAGGTTGTTTTCGTTAGAGAGAAGAAGGTTAAGAGGTGACTTAATAGAGGCATACAAGATGATCAGAGGATTAGATAGGGTGGATAGTGAAAGCCTTTTTCCTCGGATGGTGATGGCTAACACGAGGGGACATAACTTTAAATTGTATGGTGAGAGATATAGGACAGATGTTAGAGGTAGGTTCTTTACTCAGAGAGTAGTAAGGGAGTGGAATGCCCTGCCTGCAGCAGTAGTGGACTCGTCAACATTAAGAGCATTCAAATGGTTATTGGATAAACATATGGATGATATTGGAATAGTGTAGATTAGAGGGGCTTTAGATTGGTTTCACTGGTCAGCACAACATCGAAGGCCGAAGGGCCTGTACTGCGCTGTAATGTTCTATGTTCTATGTTCCAGTGTCCCCGGCTCCTTCACGTGCAAGAAGTGCGTCCAACTGCAGCTCCTGTTAGATCGCTTGATGCTTCTGGAGCTGTGGATGGATTCACTTTGGAGCATCCACGATGCTGAGGAAGTCATGGATAGCATGTTCAGTGAGTTGGTCACACAGCAGATAAAAATTACTGAGGAGATAGGGAATGGATGACCACCATACAGAGGAAGAGTAAGAAGGCAGTACAGAGTGGTCATCTCCCCCCACTCTTGGACTGAAGAGTGTTTCTTGAGGCAATATGTAGATAGTCGAACCAGATTCTGGGAAACGAGCTCGGACAGGTGATTGATGTCTCAGTGGGGGACCATTTTGGGAAGTGATCATAATTCTATAAGTTTCAAGATACTTGTAGAAAAGGATAGAAGTAGTGCCAGAGTGAAAGTACTAAACTGGGGGAAGGCTAGCTACGACAGTATTAGGCAGGAGCTAGGGAATATAGACTGGGGGCGGCTATTTGGAGTCTTTTAAAAGTCAGTTGTTAACAATTCAGGACCAGTATAGAAACATAGAAAAACTGCAGCACAAACAGGCCCTTCGGCCCACAAGTTGTGCTGAACACATCCCTACCTTCTAGACCTACCTATAACCCTCCATCCTATTAAGTCCCATATACTCATCCAGGAGTCTCTTAAAAGACCCTATTGAGTTCGCCTCCACCACCACTGACGGCAGCCGATTCCACTCGCCCACCACCTTCTGTGTGAAAAACTTACCCCTAACATCTCCCCTGTACCTACCCCCCAGCACCTTAAACCTGTCTCCTCTCGTAGCAGAAATTTCCACTCTGGGAAAAAGCCTCTGAGAGTCCACCCGATCTATGCCTCTCAACATCTTATACACCTCTACTAGGTCTCCTCTCATCCTTTGTCTCTCCAAGGAGAAAAAACCGAGCTCCCTCAGCCTATCCTCATAAGGCATGCCACTCAATCCAGGCAACATCCTTGTAAATCTCCTCTGCACCCTTTCAATCTTTTCCACATCCTTCCTATAGTGAGGCGACCAGAACTGAGCACAGTACTCCAAGTGGGGTCTGACGAGGGTCTTATATAGCTGCATCATTATCCCCGGACTCCTAAACTCAATCCCTCGATTGATAAAGGCCAGCACACCATACGCCTTCTTAACCACCTCCTCCACCTGCGGGGCCGATTTCAGAGTCCTATGGACCCGGATCCCAAGGTCCTTCTGATCCTCTACAGTACAAAGCGTCTTTCCCTTTATATTGTACTCCTTCATCCCATTTGACCTACCAAAATGGACCACTATGCATTTATCTGGGTTGAAGTCCATCTGCCACTTGTCCGCCCAGTCTTGCATCCTATCTATGTCCCTCTGTAACTTCTGACATCCCTCCAGACTATCCACAACCCCACCAAACTTCGTGTCGTCGGCAAACTTACCAACCCATCCCTCCGCTTCCTCATCCAGGTCTTTTATGAAAATGACAAACAGCAAGGGTCCCAGAACAGATCCCTGGGGCACACCACTGGTGACCGACCTCCATTTAGAAAAAGACCCATCTATACCCACTCTCTGCCTCCTTTGGGCAAGCCAGTTCTGGATCCACCGGGCAGCAGTCCCTTGGATCCCATGCCCTCTCACTTTTTCGTATGTCCCTGTAAAAATGAAGGATAACGATGGCAAGATTCAGGAATCCTGGATGACTGTGCGCTTAGTGAAAAAGAAAAAGGAGGCGGCATGCATAAATTTCAGGAAATTGAAAACGGATAAGTCTCTTGAGGAATCCAAAGATAGCAGGAAAGTGTTTAAACAGGGACTTAAGAGGGCAAAAAGGGGCCATGAAATGTCCTTGGCAGGCAGGATTAAGGAGAATCCCAAAGCTTTTTATGCATATGTAAGGAAGAAGAGGGTAGCTAAGGAAAGGATAGGTCCACTCAAGGTCAGTGGAGGAAATTTGTGTCTGGAGCCAGATGAGGTGGGTGAGGTCCTTAACGAGTACTTTGCGTCAGTATCCACAAAGGAGAAGGATGCGGTGGATGGTGAGTGTAGAAAAGAGATTGTTGACATTCTAGGACATGTTGAGATAAAAAGGGAGGAGGTATTGGAGGGTTTGAATTAAGGTGGACAAGTCCCCAGGGCCAGATAGGGTCTATCCCAGAATACTGAGAGAGGCGAGGGAAGAAATTGCTGAGGCCTTGGCCAAAATCTTTGTATCCTCTTTAGTCACAGACAAGGTACCAGAGGACTGGAGAGTAACTAATATTATTCCTCTGTTTAAGAAGGGCAGAAGAGACAACTCGGGAAATTACAGCCTGTGAGCCTCACATCAGAGGTGAGATTCTTCGGGACAGGATGTACTCACATCTGGAAGAGAATAGGCTTATTAACGATAGGCAGCACGGTTTTGTGAAGGGGAGGTCGTGTCTCACAAACTTGATTGAGTTCTTTGAGGAAGTGACAAGAAAAATTGACCAGGGCAGGACAGTGGATGTTGTATACATGGACTTTAGTAAAGCCTTCGATAAGGTTCCTCATGGCAGGTTGATACAGAAGGTGAAGTCATATGGGATCCGAGGTGGACTGGTAAGATGGATATAAAACTGGCTTGGGCATAGAAAGCAGAGTGTGGCAGTGGAAGGGTACTTTTCTAACTGGAGGTCTGTGACAAGCGGTATTGCACACAAGGATCAGCACTGGGGTCTTTGTTGTTTGTAATATATATAAATGAAAACGTAAGTGGTCTGATTAGTAAATTTTCAGATGATACAAAAATTGGGGGAGTAGCGGATAGTGAGGAGGATTGTCAGAGGATACAGCAGGATGTAAATTGGCTAGAGACCTGGGCCGAAAGATGGCAGATGGAATTTCACCCGGACAAATGTGAGGTGATACGAAGGAAAGTATACAGTAAATAGTAGAACCCTTCAAAATATTAGCATACAGAGGGATCTGCAGATCCACAGTTCCCTGAAGGCGGCAACTCAGGTGGACAAGGTGGTCAAGAAGGCGTATGGAATGCTGGCCTTCATTGGTCGGGGCGTTGAGTATAGGAATTGGAAAATCATGTTGCAGCTGTATAAGACTTTGGTTAGGCCGCATTTGAAGTATTGTGTACAATTCTGGTCGCCACACTACCGGAAAGATGTTGTTGCATTGGAAAGAGTGCAGAAGAGATTTACCAGGATGTTGCCTGGTTTGGAGGATATGGACTACGAAGAAAGGTTGAACAAACTTGGATTGTTTTCATTGGAGCGTTGGAGGATGAGGGGGGACCTGATAGAGGTTTACAAGATTACAAGATGAAGGTGCAACTTGTGGGCCGAAGGGCCTGTTTGTGCTGTAGCTTTTCTATGTTCTATTATGACAGGCTTGGATAGAGTGGATAGTCAGAGTCTTTTTCCCAGGGTCGAAGGGTCAATTACTCGAGGGCAGAGGTTGAGAGTGAGAGGGGGAAAGTTTAAAAGGGATGTAAAGGGGCAAGTTTTTCACACAGAGGGTGGTGAATGCCTGGAACGCGCTGCCGGAGGAGGTGGTGGAAGCAGATTCTATAACAACGTTCAAGAGGCATCTGGATAGATACATGAATAGGCAGCGAATAGAGGGACATGGAGCACATAGAGGCAAGAAAATATTAGAGGGGCATAGACTTGGTGGGCCGAAGGGCCTGTTCCTGTGCTGTACTGCTCTTTGTTCAAACAGCAAAGTGATAGAGAAAGAGCAAAGAGAAACTTTCCCGTTGAAATATGCATGATAATTGACAAAGGGAGCAGCAGAGTCATGTGTGTGCAATCCATGAGTCATTCAACCTTGGGGATACCAATCACTCATCAGAATCAAGTGTCTTGTGATGGCTATCTTTGCAGCATGATGTGAAATAGTTTCAATTCATTTGGAGACAGCTGATTGACGAATGTTACTGATACCCCATTGTCAGGTAGGAATGACCCTCTGGTGCTGAGGTCAAGAGCATTCCTGCCCTGACAGTGTCCAGGTAAGACGTCTCACAACACCAGGTTAAAGTCCAACAGGTTTATTTGGTAGCAAAAGCCACTAGCTTTCGGAGCACTGCTCCTTCGTCAGGTAAGTGGGAGTTCTGTTCACAAACAGGGCATATAAAGACACAAACTCAATTTACAAAATAATGGTTGGAATGCGAGTCTTTACAGGTAATCAAGTCTTAAAGGTACAGACCCAGGTGGACAAGAATCATCATTTGCTGGTAATCCATGCTGTCACTTAATGCTGACTTTCTCTGAAAACTGAACACTCTGCTTTCCGGGTTCCTTCACCGAGTGTTGTTTCCTTATCTTTACTGGAATGTTCTGCTGTAGATGATATGTGACAAGACTTGATTACCTGTAATAATTGTCTAAATTAAACTCCATCTGCCTCACCAATCAGCCATGTGCCCTAAGGTGTTTGATGGGGACAGTGTAGAGGGAGCTTTACTCTGTATCTAACCCCGTGCTGTACCTGTCCTGGGAGTGTTTGATGGGCACAGTGTAGAGGGAGCTTTACTCTATATCCAACCCCGTGCTGTACCTGTCCTGAGAGTGTTTGATGGGGACAGTATAGAGGAAGCTTTGCTCTATATCTAAGCCCATGCTGTACCTGTCCTGGGAGTGTTTGATGGGGACAGTGTAGAGGGAGCTTTGCTCTATATCGAACCCCGTGTTGTCCCTGTCCTGGGAGTGTATGATGGGGACAGTGTAGAGGGAGCTTTGCTCTATATCTAACCCCGTGCTGTACCTGTCCTGGGAGTGTATGATGGGGACAGTGTAGAGGGAGCTTCACACTGTTTCTCTGGTCTTGAAGAGTAACAATGCCTCAGAATACTTTAATTGCTTTCTTATTTTCTCACAATGACTGGGTGTAAAGGCAGTAATATGATGTCAGTGTTACCTTGGTTAATGAGATACTCAGTGTGCATCAGGCTGATACATCAGATGTTCCAGGTTCAATCTTGATTTCTCCTGAGTCAGATGATCTCAGCCAATGAGATTGAGGAGAATCGGATAGGTGAACCTTGCACCATGTGTTTTTTGTCATTTAATCTCTCTGACTCTCCATTCTATCACACACTTTCATCCTCCCCCCATCCCCTCCCCACTTTATTTCTCCAGTTCTGATGAAAGGTTACCCAGACGCTAACTCAGCTTTACTTTACTGACAGATTCTGCCAGTTATGTTGCGTTTTCCCAGCAATTTTCTGTTTTATTTCAGATTTGTATCATCCTGAGTGTTTACCTTCTGAAACAGATGGGATTTCTGATGGAGCTCTGGATCTCAGAAAGAAGAAGTACCAACATTCTGCAGCTCCCTTTACAGCCTCAGGATGGTTCTTGCACAGTCAGTGAAGGAGTTCTAACGTGTATTCACTGTTGCAATGTAGGAAACGTAACAGCCAATTATCACACAGCGAGATCCCACAAACAGCAATGAAGGAACTGCTTTTTGGCTAGATTCTGGAATCATGGGCTGACGTTAGGTTGGGACGGGGCTGCTGCTGCTGTCAGATTTAAGACTGCTTTGTGTGTCAGACCACATTCCACCAGATGGTTCACTTTGTACAACTTGTGAAAATGAAGCAACTTCCTTCTGCGTTTGGGGCATTAAATCATGATGTTTGCTGCTTCCTCATTTCTGCTTTGATTAGAGTCATAGAGGATTACAGCATGGAAACAGGCTCTTCTGCCCAACTTGTCCATGCCACCCTTTTGTTTTTTAAAACCCGTAAACTAATCCCAATTGCCCGCATTTGGCCCATATCCCTCTATATCCATTGTACCCATGTAACTATCTAAATGCTTTTTAAAAGACAAAATTGTACCCACCTCTACTACTACCTCTGGCAGCTTGTTCCAGACATTCACCACTCTCTGTGTGAAATAATTGCCCCTCTGGACACTTTTGCATCTCTCCCCTTAAACCTATGCCTTCTAGTTTTAGACTCCCCTACCTTTGGGAAAAGATATTGATTATCTCGCTGATCTATGCCCCTCATTATTTTATAAATCTCTATAAGATCATCCCTCAGCCTCCTATGCTCCAGAGAAAAAAGTCCCAGTCTATCCAGCCTCTCATAACTCAATCCATCAAGTCATCCTAGTAAACCTTTTCTGCACTCTTTCTAGTTTAATAATATCCTTTCTGTAATAGGGTGACCAGAATTGCACACAGTATTCCAAGTGTGGCTTACCAATGTCTTGTACAACTTTAGCAAGACATTCCAACTCCTGTATTCAATGTTCTGACCGATGAAACCAAGCATGCCGAATGCCTTCTTCACCACTCTGTCCACCTGTGACTCCACTTTCAAGGAGCTATGAACATGTACCCCTAGATCTCTTTGTTCTGTAACTCTCCCCAACACCCTACCATTAACTGAGTAAGTCCTGCCCTGGTTCAATCTACCAAAATGCATCACCTCACATTTGTCTAAATTAAACTCCATCTGCCATTCGTCAGCCCACTGGCCCAGTTGATCAAGATTCTTTCTAGTTTTCTGCCATCCCTGAGCTGCTTTGACATTAACATGCTGCCACTGCCATTATTAAGGATAAAGTGTTTCGAGAATCTCCTTGACCCTTTCACTGCTTAATTATCCATCACCATTCGAATGAGATGTTAAACTGAGACCTTGTCTGAATGTTAACAATTAGCCACTATTTCAGAGAAGGGCAGAAGAGCTCACCGCAGTGCCTTTTGCAACTTTTATCCCTTAGCTTAGATGCTGAAATACGGATTATCTGCTCTTTAACACAATATGAAGACAAATTGGGGAAGTGGGGACTGTTTTCCTCAGAGATGCGAAGGTTGAGAGGAGATTTTCTCAATTTGAGGTTGTTCATAATTATGAGGGACTTGAACAGAAGAGATAGAGAGAAACTGTCCATTGGTGGAAGGATTGAGAATGAGAGGACACAGATTTAAAATAATTGGAAAAGAAGCAATGGGGACACGAGGAGAAACCTTTTCACTCAGCAACCGGTTAGGATCTGGAATGCACTGTCTGAGAGTGTGGTGGAGACAGATTCACACAGCGAGTGGTTAGGATCTGGAATGCACTGTCTGAGAGTGTGGTGGAGACAGACTCACACAGTGAGCGGTTAGGATCTGGAATGCACTGTCTGAGAGTGTGGTGGAGACAGACTCACACAGTGAGCGGTTAGGATCTGGAATGCACTGTCTGAGAGTGTGGTGGAGACAGACTCACACAGTGAGCGGTTAGGATCTGGAATACACTGAGAGTGTGGTGTAGACAGATTCACACAGTGAGTGGTTAGGATCTGGAATGCACTGTCTGAGAGTGTGGTGGAGACAGACTCACACAGTGAGCGGTTAGGATCTGGAATGCACTGTCTGAGAGTGTGGTGGAGACAGACTCACACAGTGAGCGGTTAGGATCTGGAATGCACTGTCTGAGAGTGTGGTGGAGACAGACTCACACAGTGAGCGGTTAGGATCTGGAATGCACTGTCTGAGAGTGTGGTGGAGACAGACTCACACAGTGAGCGGTTAGGATCTGGAATACACTGAGAGTGTGGTGTAGACAGATTCACACAGTGAGTGGTTAGGATCTGGAATGCACTGTCTGAGAGTGTGGTGGAGACAGACTCACACAGTGAGCGGTTAGGATCCGGAATGCACTGTCTGAGAGTGTGGTGGAGATAGATTCACACAGTGGGCCCGATTTTACCATTTGGGTGTGAAAACATGGTAAGGTTGGGTGTGAGGCCATTAACGTGATCTGCACCCGTGTTCGCGCAGATGCCCACTTTACCAAGGCCAGAAAATGGCCGCAACCCAAATCGTGCCTGAAACAGGCACAACGGCGATTTAAATATATTTGCATGCATTTAAATTGAATTAATGGGCTTCCCGCCCAACCTTACCAGCATTTCCCCCTTTACCGTCACGTTCGTGCATCCAGATTCGGCGCGAAACAGATCTGCTCGGCAAAGGTCTGTTTCGGGCGCTCCAGCTTCTGAAGAGGTAGGTTCAGAGCTTCCAACAGCTCTCTGACTCAGATCGGTGGTGGAGACGGGCCAGATCATTCTCTAGTGGGGTGGGGGGAAGGGGTGGGGAGGGAGGCCAGCTCATTCTCCAGTGGAGGGGCAGGAGAAGGGAGGCCCGATTATTTTCTTGTGTGGGAGGAGGTGGGGGGGGGGGGGGGGGGGGAGTGGGAGGAGGCAGGTCAGATGTATCTCTGGTGGGGGGGGGGGGGGGGAGGGAGGGAGGACAGATCATTGTTTGGTTGGGGGGTGGGAGGAGGACAGAGGGAGACCAGATTCTTGTCTGGTGGGGGGTGGGGGGGAAGATGAGGGAGGCCAAATCATTCTCTGGGGGAGAAGGGGGGGGGGAAGCCCGACCATTCTCTGGTGGGCGGGGATCCCGGGAGGGGCAGGGGGGGACCGCTGCCACTCTGCGGTTGATTGGTGGGGGGGAAGGGGGGCAGGGGGTCACGATTGGTTTGGGTAGCCAGGGGGTGGGTGGATAAGGGGGTCAGTTATGTTGTGGGGGTGGGGTGATATCTGTGGGGGCCATCGCTCCCGCGCCGCTTTATCCACTTTTTGCGGCCCGGGAGCAATGTGACAGAGGCGCGATTTAAAAAAATTTTTTCTCACTGCGCATGCGCAGCTCAGAGCTCCAATCGTTTTGGGCGTGCTAAGCCCCGCCCATGGTGCGATTCACTCTTGCGATTTTTTTTTCAGGCTAAGTGCGTGTGGGGGCACTTGAAAGTGGATTTCCAAGTCGGATCTGAATTGCACCCAGATTCAGCACTTAGAATGAAAATGGTAAAATTGGGCCCAGTGAGTGGTTAAGATCTAGAATGCACTGTCTGAGAGTGTGGTGGAGACAGATTCACACAGCGAGTGGTTAGGATCTGGAATGCACTGTCTGAGAGTGTGTTGGAGACAGATTCACACAGCGAGTGGTTAGGATCTGGAATGCACTGTCTGAGAGTGTGGTGGAGACAGATTCACACAGCGAGTGGTTAGGATCTGGAATGCACTGTCTGAGAGTGTGGTGGAGACAGATTTAGTCAAGATTTTCAAAAGGGAATTGGATTACTCTCTGGAAAAGAAGAATGTGCAGGGTTACAAGATGAAGGTGAGGAAATAGCACTGGTTAATTACTCATTCAGAGAGTCAGCACAGATATGATGAGTTTCCCTCTGTGCCGTAACAAATCTTGGCCTCAGGATGTACTAAAGCTCTCCACAGCAAATAAAGTACTTTTTGAAGTGTTGTATTCACTGTAGTAATGTAAGAAGTGGATCAATATGGAAAGATTCTGTAAAAACTAGTCTATAAATCTAGTGCACATGAATAAGATGCTGAAATGAGGATGAAGCTTCACTCTCCCCAATCTGTGCACACCACCTTTCATCCCAGGGCTGTATTGAGCTGTGCAATCTGGATGAGAGAGAGAAATCAGGCAAGTACCTCTTCCTGATGGGAAAGGATTGTATGGGGAATCAGATGAGGGTAGGTGCAGGCTCCACTGTGAGCTGCAGTAAGGTTAAACACATGATCAACACTCAGTGACTGGGCTCACCTCCAACCGCTGGCCTCCCACCTCCATTCATTTAAGCCCAAAACTCTGCCACTCATATCCAAACTTCTATCAAATCCTGTCCACCCATCACCCCTGTGCTCTCTGACCTGTTCACCTATCACCTGTGTCCTCTGACCTGTATTTCTGGTCTGCCAATGCTTTGAATTTAAAAATTGCATCCGTGATTACAAATCTCTCCACAACCTATCCTATTGCTCATCCTATCTATGTAGTCTCCTCCAGCCCCACAACCAATGTAACCTCTCATTTCTTTTGGAACGTGGGAGTAATATATTTAAGTGCGTGGCCTCTTTATGCTAGGGCTGCACAGTGGCACAGTGGTTAGCACTGCTGCCTCACAGCGCCAGGGACTCCCGGCTTGGATCACTGTCTGTGCAGAGTCTGCACATTTTCTCCGTGTCTGCGTGGGTTTCCTCCGGGTGCTCCGATTTCCTCCCAAAGTCCAAAAGACGTGCTGATTAGGGTGCATTGGCCGTGCTAAATTCTCCCTCAGTGTACCTGAACAGGTGCCGGAGTGTGGCGACTAGGGGATTTTCACAGTAACTTCATTGCAGTGTCAATGTAAGCCTACTTGTGAGACTAATAAATAAACTTAACTTTAATCTGCAAAGCTATGCATGTGCAGTAACTTAAAACAGCCTGCACAAGCACTTTCAGGTGATTTGATTTGATTCATTATTGTCACATGTATTTACAGTGAAAAGTATTGTTTCTTGCGCGCTATACAGACAAAGCATACCGTTCATAGAGAAGGAAACGAGAGAGTGCAGAATGTAGTGTTGCAGTCATAGCTAGGGTGTAGAGAAAGATCAACTTAATGCGAGGTAGGTCCATTCAAAAGTCTGACAGCAGCAGAGAAGAAGCTGTTCTTCAGTCGGTTGGTACGTGACCTCAGACTTTTGTATCTTTTTACTGAAGGAAGAAGGTGGAAGAGAGAATGTCCGGGGTGCGTGGGGTCCTTAATTATGCTGGCTGCTTTGCCAAGGCAGCGGGAAGTGTAGACAGAGTCAATGGATGGGAGGCTGGTTTGCTTGATGGATTGGGCTACATTCACGACCTTTTGTAGTTCCTTGCAGGCTTGGGCAGAGCAGGAGCCATACCAAGCTGTGATTCAACCAGAAAGAATGTTTTCTATGGTGCATCTGCAAAAGTCGGTGAGAGTCATAGCTCACATGCCAAATTTCCTTAGTCTTCTGAGAAAGTAGAAGCATTGGTGGGCTTTTTTAACTATAGTGTCAGTATGGGGGGGGACTAGGACAGGTTGTTGGCGACCTGGACACCTAAAAACTTGAAGCTCTCGATCCTTTCTACTTCGTCCCCATTGATGTAGACAGGAGCATGTTCTCCTTTACACTTCCTGAAGTCGATGATAATCTTTCGTTTTGTTGACATTGAGGGAGAGATTATTGTTGCCGCACCGGTTCACCAGATTCTCTATCTCATTCCTGTATTCTGTCTCGTCATTGTTTGAGATCTGACCCACTATGGCTACAGCCCACTAGGTGGCTGTGCAGCTTGTAGGGAACATTGCGTACAGCCCTCCACGATTTCCACACTTTGTAAATTCTGACGTCTCTGATTTTCATTGTTACAATTTGCAGTCGTACCTACAGACCCTAAGTTTGTGATTCCATCTCTAAACATTCCTGCTTCTATCTCTCCTCTATGTCATTCTTAAAATCTACCTCTTTGTCCAAGCCTTTAGTCACCTGACCTAAGATCTCTTAACGTGGTGTCCTGTTACGTTTGATTACACTCCTCTGAGATGCTTTAGGTTTAGTGTTTGTTCATGGGCATTGCTAGCTCGGCCAGCATTTGTTTCCCATCTTTTACTGCCCTTTGAGGAGGAGGGATGAGCTGCCTTTTTGAACCACTGCAGTCCACGTGGTGCAGATACTGTAGAGCCTGGGTAAGATGCTGTTTCGGAGTTTTGGTGCAGACCTGATAGGCTGAATGGCCTCCTTTTGCACTATAGGTAATTCGTATGGGTGGAGGTGGAAGATGTGGCATGGATCTTGATTAATATTTTGGTCTATGGTCACAAAGGAGGGGGAATTACAGACATTCTAGTCAAGGAGGAAGAATGTGAAATATTGGATGTGATAAGGAAGAGAGAAAGTTTCAATGGGATCAGCATCCTTGAAAGCGGATAAATCACCAAGGGTTAAAAGTAACCTGGGAGGAAATTGCACAGGGTCTATCATTTTCCAAACTAGATACAGGTTTGGTGCCAGAGGATTGGAGATCTGCTAATGTTGTATCTCTGTTTTAAAATGGAGCGAGGGATAGAGAGTAAATAACTACAAGCTGGTCAGTCTGACCTCAGTGAGGGGCATGTTATTGCATTTTTTTGAGGAGGTAACAAGGATCGGCAAGGGTTGTGCACTCACTGCAAATCCACAATGTAGTGGATTTTAGCAAGACTTTTGGCAGACTGGTTAAAAAAAAAAAGCCCATGGGGTCCAGCGAAATGTAGCAAGCTGGATCCAAAATGAGCTCAGTAGCAGTAAATAAAGGGTTATTGTTGATGGGTGGTTTTGTGACTGGGAGACTGTTTCCAGTGGGGTTCCGCAGGATTCAGTTCCAGATCCCCTGCTTTTTGTAACATAGATCAACAATTTGGATTCAAATGTAGGGGAATGATAAAGACAGTGAAGGAGGCACATGGAATCCTTTCATTTATTAGCTGAGGCACAGAATAAGAGCAACAGGGAGGTTATGCTGGAATTATAAAACATTGGCTGGTTGCAACTTGACTATTGTGTGCAGTTCTGGTCACCTTATTACAGAAAGGATATAATTCTGCAAAAGACAACTCTGATTGGTTAAGGCATTGAGGTTCTGTGGAAGGATCATTTCGATCTGACACATTGAGTTTAAGTGCTGGGTGGACTTGAAACTGGGAGTGTTTCAGATCCGACTTTTAGACCCCTTCCCAGGCACCCCCATACGCACTCTGCCTGGAAAAAAATAGCAGCGATTCCAAATTACGCTGCAGAAGCCTGTGGGCGGGGCTTAACGCGCCCAAATCCTGCAGCTCCAATCGGCAACTCCAACTGGGCACGCGCAGAAAAAAAGATAAATGCTCCCCTGCCACATTGCTCCCGGCTGGATAATGCCTCCCCCGGCCCCCCACAGACATTGCCCCACCCTCACAACATTACTGACCCCTCTTATCCCCCCACTACCCAGAACGATCGCGGGTCCCTCCCCATCTGCCGAACATATGCAAAGTGGCAGCGGACCCTTCCTTCCCACCCCCCTAACGATCACACGCACAGTGGCAGCAGACCCCCTGCCCCCCAATCTGAGTCAGAGAGCCATCTGACGCACCTCCCCCCCCCCCCCTCCCAACCCAGATCTGACTCAGAGCCGCCAGAAGCTCGGAACTCACCTCCTCAGAAGCTGGAGCGTCCGATTCAGACCTTTGCGGACCATGTCTGTTTTGCGCCAAATCTGGAGGGGTGAACGCGGTGGTAAACACGGTGGTAAAAGGGGAAGTTCCGGTAAGTTTGGACGTCCAGCCCATTCAGTCAATTTAAATGCATGCAAATGCATTTAAATTGACGTCGCGCCTGTTTTGGGTGCCGTCCCGACGGCAGCCATTTTCAGCCCTTGGTAAAGGGGGAACCAGTGCGGAGGCAGGAGTGGATTTCGCTACTCACCTCCCGCCCGACTATCCCAAGTTTTCGTGCCAGAAAACTTGATGGTAAAATCGGGCCTGTTAACACTGTTTCTCACTCCACAGACTCTGCCAGACCTACTGAGTTTATCCAGAATTTTCTGTTTCTACATCAAAAACATTTCAGCATCTGTAAAGCACTTTGAGATGTCCAGAAGTCATGAAACGTGATGTATAAATTCAAGTTCTTTATTTTCTCCTCAAAAGAACCCCACTGCTTGCTTTGGAATAGAGAAAATACTGTTGGTAAAGCAACTTTTAAAAGTGGTTGGTTCTGGCCAGTACCTTGAAGGCAGCTGGGATAAGTTGATATGGACAGTTACTGTTACAATAGTGTTTCATGCAGTAAACGACTTGTGTTTATCGAGCCTTTGACGTAACAGTTCCACAGCACTTTACAGGAGCTTTATAAAACAAAGTTTAACACAGCCACATAAGGTATTAGGATAGGTGACCAAAAGCTTGATCCAAGAGGTAGGTTTAAGGAACATCTTAAAAAAGGAAAACAAGATAGAGGGGTTTAGAGAGGAAATTCCAGAGCTTGGGGCCCAGGCAGCTAAAGGCACAGCTGTCAATGGTGGAACGATTAAAATCAGGTGTTCTCAGAATTAGGAGTCCTCAACATCGACTCTGGACCCCATGAAGTTTCATCAGGTCAAACATGGACAAGGAAACCTCCTGCTGGTAATCATTTTCTGTTCCTCTCAGCTGATGAATCAGTACTCCTCCACGTTGTACACCACTTGGAAGAAGCACTGAGGGTGGCCAGGTCGCAGAATGCACTCTGGGTGGGGGTCTTCAATGGCCATCCAGGAATTACCATTGACCAGAAACTGAACTGGTCCAGCCATGCAAACACAGTGGCGACAAAAGCAGGTCAGAGGCTGGGAATCCTGTGGTGAGTGACGCACCTCCTGATTCCCCAAAGCCTGTCCACCATCGACAAAGTCAGGAGCATCTACAAGATGCACTGCAGGAACAGACTCCTTCAGCAGTACCTTCCAAACCCACAAGGGCAGCAGATACCTGGGAACACCAACGCTTGGAAGTTCCCCTTCCAGCCATTCACCATCCTGATTTGGGAAATGTACTGCCGTTACTTTACTGTCGCTGGGTCAAAATCCTGGAACTCCCTAACAGCACTGTGGGTGGACATACCCATCAGTGACTGCAATGGTTCAAGAAGACAGCTCACCACCACCTACTCAAGGGCAATAAATGCTGGCCTAGCCAGTGACACTCATCCCGTAACTGAATTAAAAAACTCCCACTGGTGCTGGATATACAAAATAAGCGACCAGGAAGACAGACATAAACATCCAATTTAGGATCAGGAGTTGGTCACAACCTCTTGAGACTGTTCTGCCATTCAATAAAATCATGGCTTACCTGACTGCAACCTCTCGCTTACCCTCAACAACCTTTCACCCCCTTGTTTATCAAGAATCTCTCTAGCTCTACCTTAAAAAAAAAAATCAGACTCTGCTCTCACTACCTTCTGAGGAGCAGAGTTCCAAAGACGCTCCACCCTTAAGGGGAAAAAAATTCTTCTTGCCCCTCTTAAAATGGGCGATCCATTATTTTTAAAACAGTAACCCCTAATTCTAGATTCTCCCACAAGAGGAAACACACCCTCTCCCCATCCACCCTGTCAAAACCCCTCAGGATCTTCTATATTCCAATCAAGACATCTCCTACTCTAAAAATTCCAGCGAATAAAAGTCAGCCTGTCCAAACTTTCCTCATAAGACATCCCGCCCATTCCTAGTGTAAGGCCAGTAAACCTTCTCCAAAACACCTCCAATGCATTTACATCCTTTCTTAAAGAAGACCAACACAGTACACAGTACTCCAGATCTGGTCTCACCAGTGTCCTGTACAACTTTCCTATTTTTACATTCAGTTCCCCTCACAATAAATGATAACTTTCCTAATTACATACTAGTATTTTGTGACTCTGAACCTCAGAGCTCTCAAACTCCCTTACCCTTCAACAGAGGGTCAGCATTTAAGAGTCAAGATCTAGAGTCACATATAGGCCAGGCGGGGACAGCAGATTTCTTTCCTTAAAAAGGATATTAGTGATAATATTCTGTAGTCAACATTAGACTTTTAATTCCAGATTTTTCTGAATTCAAATTTCACCATCTACTGTGGTGGGATTTAAACCCAGGACCCCAGAGCATTAAATTCTGAAGTTACCATCCTAGTCTCATGTACATCATCTCTGTATAATATAGTTTACTCCCTGCGTTCAATTCCATCCTCCTCTGAGCATATGGAGCAAAACACTTCAATTGCTTGTTCAATCATGCATGAGTTTAGAACATTATTTTCTTTACCTTGTGTAACCTGTTTCTTGCACTGCTTGGTGCCTTTAAGATTGCCACAGATGGCTCATCTTAAAAAGGAATTGTGCTTGTGCATAATGCATTATAGATTGCTGTTTGCAGCTTAGAGGGATCATTTGTCTGCACTCAGGCTCCGTTAACTAATTAGCTGTGCGAGACATTGCCACAACCCAGCCTGAGATCTCTTACTCTCGCACACTTTGTAGTGTTACAAGTTTTTCTGTAAACCAGAGTCCATTCAAACTACTGCCCTGCCTTTGTTAATATAGAGAACCATTTGCACCAAGTCCCATTCGCCCATCACCACTCTGTCCTCTCTTTGAATTCCAGACCAGCCACGCCTCAGATTTAAAATTCTCATCCTGGTGCTCACATCCCTCCATGGCCTTTTGTCCCACCCCATCACAATGACACTCCCTGGTCCAACAATCCTCCGAGATCACTCATCCAAATCTGGCTCCATACAAATAGTTGTTGCTGGAATGAACTTGGGACCTGACTGCCTACACAACTCAGCCATGCTCAAAGTACATTTCACCAGGTGGACATTTGGGGAACACTCTTGGGGGACAAAAAGGGGGAAAACTAGGAGAATTGAAAATACAAATGCAAGAAAAAGCAAGAGAATTAAGTTTAACATTTCAGGGAAACAGAATGTTTATTCAAAAAAGGTTTTATTCAAAAAAAGCACAAAAAAGGTAGCAAAATGATTTATAATTTGACTTTTCTACAATGGACAATGTTTTTTTCTGTGTTTTCCTTTAAATCCAAAAAAATATAAATTCATTACAACTGGTGAAAGCAGCAGAGAAGTACATATAAATGTTACCAACTTCACAGCATGGGGAAACATAGCTACATACAGAATTCAGGGTGGGAGAAAGCGGGAAATATCTTTCTCTGGAGAGCAAAATCTAAACTACCTGTATTTCCCACCACCTCCCTCCCGCCCAGTTTAAACATGTAAAAACTATACAAAACCCCTTTCTTAAAAAAAAACACATTAGCACACTTCCTATCTGAGCTGTACATAATATTACAAAATGACTGGGGCCTAACTTCGGCCTTTTTTTTGCATCATTTAAAGACATACCCTGTACAGAGAGAACAGCTCTCCTCAGATAACTAAAACCCTTCCAATTTCACCACTGGCCTGTCTGTCAAAATAAGCAATAAACCATAGGTTATTTTCAGAAAGCTGAAGCAAAAAGGCTTCTGGTGTAGGACCTGGGAGATGCCCTTTGAACTCGAGACTGCTAAGGAGAAGTGATCCAAGGAAGGAATGAAAAAGATTAAAGCTTATATACAGTTTGCTAAGTTATGAAATCCAGATAGATGCACCGTGTATATATATATCTCTTTGCAGAAAAATGGATTAAAAAAAGTGGGAGAGGGCATCAGCATTTCTTTCCTTCTTCCAAATCTCTGAATAACTATATATATTTAAAAAGACACAGGCTACCAGTTATTGTATTTTAAAAAAACCTTCAGTTTTCATGCACTGACAAGTAAAACCAGGGAGATTATGCTGTTTATGTTGGAGATGTTGTTTGAAACATCTAGCGGAACAAAACGACAGTGGCTGAGAGAGACTGAGAACAGGATTATAAATGATCCCCTCCCCACCACCTGCTCAGACTTTTCCTGACAGTTGGATAAAATTTCTGATCACTGAAGAAAGAAAAAACCCATATAAATATAAAAAAAATAGGCCTTGGCCCTTAATCCTGAAGTAACTCAATGTTTCTTAGACGCTGAGTTCTGCTGCAGGAATTTAATTTGACGAAAGAATTATTTTGCTAGATTTTGTCCAAAAATGACAAATATTTGCTTTCCAAACTGATGAATCATATTTTCACAGGAATGGATTTTCTCTCTTTTTTAAATTCACATAAATATCTATATGTATTTTCAAAATGCTGTTGTGATCAGAAGTCAAATATAGCTTATGAATAAACTGCAAGATACCCAGGATTTTGGTAGAGAGTAACAAACGCCATGTGAAATTTCCATACTCAAATCACTTAAAACCAAAAGTCATCTGGCTCAAATCATAAATATTGTTCTCCCAATATGTGAGTCCAAAGAACATGAGGATACAGTATTGAATGTACAGGTCAGTCACTGTATAATACTGGGGTACAGTACTGGAGGATACAGGCTCATCAATGGAGGTGGCAACATTTTGAGGGGATGAATAAAGATCACAGAAATATACTAGCACATTAATGAGCAACATCTTTTGGTATATGATGGTACCAAAATATCAAAGATGTCTTAGAGACACCAGTGCAAGACTTTGATTAGGAAAGAATCTGTGCACCTAATACTGAAGTAAGATGATTTGCGAAAAATAAATAGTCGCCAGTGCCCCACCCTCAGCAAGGTGGAGCTGAAAGTGCATGCAAGGTCCAGCACATTTGGCTGTTGAAAGTTGGAGAAGAAAATCAGCTCAAAAAGCTCCCCCAAAATTCCCCCAATGCTTTGCTGACATGTCTTCAGATATCTGCTGCCACCAGTGGCTGTTTTCACGCAAGTTTAGATGATAAGTGTTGGTAGGCTACTCTATCATCAAGGTATCATTGTGGAGCCCACAACCAACCCAGCATACAGGTCTCCGGGAGTTGCTGTTGGGTGATCACCAAGGCCAGGCAAGGTTCTTCAGAGATGGTGACTGATATCCTCATGCCCAGTAAATTTCACTCACCTCAGAGGGTGGTCCATTAAACACGACCTACACAGTCTTCTTGCCTGACTCAGTACTGCACTGGTTGTGTAATTACTCATCCATCTATCCACTCTGGGAACTTTACGAGCTATTACTCCACCCAACTTTGTGCATGCAACACACCGAGACTCAACGTTTCTAAAACAGGGGTCTGATCTTAGGGCTGTGCACCTGGGCCACGCCCCAACCTGTCAGAAAGGTCTGACAGTAATCAGAGCTGGAAACACCCACACAGCCATGCCACAGAGTGACTCAGCCACACACTGCTTGAGTTGTTCGTACAGATTCAGTTGCAACTCATTTTATTCTGTTGTTGCATGGTTGGGCTGAAAAGCAGCGAGGTTGTTTCTCTCCGTTTGGGCACCTTCCCATCCCACTCTCAATCTCCTCCCTTTCACATCACAATCCAGTTAGAGCAGGGGAAGGGGCAGAAACTCAATACCCCGATCCAGAACCTGCAAAGGTTGTGCGAGGGCTGAGAACAGCATCAGAGAAGGCTCTAGCCACATACACAGACACGTGCTATGCTTGTCTGTGAAACTTTGGGATGGTAATTTTTTTTATTTAGAGTTAGAACTTGTTGTCTCCTCTTAGGCAAACTATGCACTCACACCCCCCCCCCCCCAAGACACACAGCAGGACAGTCAAGGGAAGAAATCTTTGTGGAAAATAAAATGATTTTCTACCACTCCCATTGCATTTGGGCAAAACCTCAAAAGATATATTTCTAGTTTGGATCAACTATATCTCAGGTTTATGCAGACTAATATAATCCAGCATCTGATCACACAAGTATTTATCATCCAACCACTTGATATACAGCTACACAGCTGTCTCAGAACTACAGATTAGAAAGTTGTATTCAAAGCTGTTTTGAATCCTTACCCTCCCCACCTCTACAAAACCTTCAATTTCCACTCGAACACAAATCTGAATTCACTGCATTTCTAGTCAGAATTAAAACATCTCCTTCCAACTCCAGTCTGGATACAAAACCTGAACTCATTCGGAAATATAGATCACCGTTCCTCAACAGCAGAAAACACTGCAGTTTCCTTTTGTGCTAACCTGTAATAACATGGCACAATATTAGTGTACACAAAACTTTGTGTTGTGGCAGTGTCAAACCATTACACAATATATTCACAATTGCCTCTAATAAGCTTCATAATGGAATAGTACACACACACATACACATGGAAATGTTACAGGTGAAGATGATGTTTGTACAGAAATATGTTTTCAGCTGAGGATTTGAGGGTATTAATAATACATAATTAATTACATGGAGGTTTTTTAGTGGGAAAGTAAAAGATGAGGGGGAAGAGAGAGACACAACAACAGAAAGAAAAGGAGACCAACCCCATTCCTCAGAGAAGGAAAAAAGCTTGTAAATCTTCAATTGAATCCACTGGAGGGAAGTTATTTGCAGTTCCAAATGATGATTCCTTATTAAAGGCTGCAACATGGTTGATAACGCTGGCTGTGCACACTGGTCTCAAGATTTGCAGGTTGCCAAAGCAAAAAGAGTTAGAGACAGTTGTGAGATATGCAGAAAGGAACACGTGTTGCTTCAAAAACAGCTGCTAGAGGGGGGAGGAGAAAGATTAAAAATAAGTTCCAACTCTGATGAGAAATATCAGTAACATTTGTTTTGGCGATTTGGATCATTTGGCAGGTAAATGCACTTCAATACAACAGGGTGCCTTTCCTTCAAATAATACCATCAGTTCAATGCAGGTACTTTCAAATGAGATTCTTGTCCTCGTAAATGAAGAGTAATAAAAGTAAGAACTTTATTCTCTGAAGCAAAATCCTGCTGCTGGGCGGTGTGCCGATATACCAAGGTAGATTCTGCATCTAGTTGAGTTCTTAGTTATTTAAAATAAAAAGGCCAAAGTTCGCAATGCATCTGGGATTTAGGATGCACCTCCCTTAGACTTCTTGTTCACACTTATTAGCTTGCTGTTTCCATGAAGAAAAGAGAGAGAAAAAAAAAGAGAAATTACAAAAGGAACATTACATTTCTGCCTCCTTATAAACAGCAGCAAATGAGTTACTCAACGAGTAAGGCTAAACCCTTCATAAGACAGGTCAGAATGAAGACACTTGGGTCCATTTGAACTTCTTTCCAGAACACCACCCAACAAATCTTTGCATGGCATTAGCTCACCATCTCCTGGACCAACATAAATATTCTGGTGTCTGCAATTCTTGCTGCTAACCTGTTTGCAAGATGTATTTAAAGAAGGTCTGAGCTGCCAAGCTGCACAGGTCACAGGTGCCCCTGGTGTGAGCCACATTAGCTGATCTCAGGTTTGGCAGCAGTACAGGCATTACAAATCACCATGGCAGGGAAAGAGGCAAAATAAATTCCCAACCATTTTCCACTACTGGTGTGACCTCTTCTTAATAGGGTCAGGCATGGCTGGGATTTCCCCCACAGCCTGTTGATATCCAGCATCAAGAATCAGACACAAAAACAAGTTAAGTGACAGAATGAAATCAGCCTTTATTCTTGCAAGGGGGAAAACTGGGTGGTGTAAGGAATTAGCATGTTATCCTTGGCTGCAATTGGTTCTGGATTTGATTTCAGCCCAGAACAGGAGTAGAACATTTAGTTCATTGAGCTCTTTAGTTAGACAGGACAGGTACAGCACGGGGTTAGATACAGAGTAAAGCTCCCTCTACACCATCCCCATCAAACACTCCCAGGACAGGGGCAGCACAGGGTTAGATACAGAGTAAAGCTCCCTCTAACCCTGTGCTGTACCTGTCCTGGGAGTGTTTGATGGGGACAGTGTAGATACAGAGTAAAGCTCCCTCTACACTGTCTCCATCAAACACTCCCAGGCTCCCTTTACACTGTTTCAATTTGCATTAATCCCATCCTAAGAACATTCCTTATTACAGTGTATTATCTCAAAGTCCACTGCCTTCAAATTATCTGCTAACACCACAACATAACTGATTCAATGACTTGCTGGGTCAATATGCTCTCATTTCTTTGACAGAGGAAGCATCAGATGAGCCTAAATTCCATTCTCAATGAAAAGAGCTCCCACAACACAAAATACTTACTCATCAATAGAACGCTTGGTTGCAGGCCTTGCCCCATCTTTGCTGGCATCTACAAAACAAAATAAAAACTTGTTAGAACCAATATTTCCAATAGCCATCTCCCCAAGCTAACTTTAGGTGCCAGCCAATACTGAGCAAGTAGCACTGCCACCTTAGTCAGAAGACTGTGGGTTCTAATCACACTCCAGAGATTTAAGGACATAATCCAGGCTGACACTCAGAGTGCTACACTGTCAGAGGTGCAGTCTCTCAGATGAGATGTTAAACCAAGGTCTTGTCTGTCCTCTTGGGATGGATGCAAAAGATCCCACTGCTCTATTTTGAGTAAGAACAAGAGTTCTCCCCAGTCAGAATTATAAAATACAGAAAAGGCCCTTCAGCCCATCGACTATGCGCCGATATTAACTAAAGGTGCGCTAATCCCATTTTCCTGCACTTGAAATATCATAACATTGAATGATATGGGACAAGTGCTCAACCAAATATTTTTTAAAGGTTGTAAGGTTTTTCGGCCTCCACTCCCTTCCCAGGCAGTGCATTCCCGAGTGAAATTTTGTTTTCTCAAACCCCTCTGAAGGGTGTAGGGTGTTAGCGTGGATTGGGGATTGGCTATCCGACAGGAAGCAGAGAGTCGGAATAAATGGGTGCTTTTCTGGTTGGCAGATGGTAACTAGTGGCGTGCCGCAGGGATCGGTACTGGGGCCTCAACTGTTTACCATTTATATAGATGATCTGGAGGAGGGGACTGAGTGTAGGGTAACAAAGTTTGCAGACGACACAAAGATAAGTGGAAAAGTGAATCATGTGGAGGGCGTAGAAGGTCTGCAGAGAGATTTGGACAGGCTGAGTGAGTGGGCGAGGATCTGGCAGATGGAGTATAACGTTGACAAATGCGAGGTTATTCACTTTGGAGGAAATAATAGCAAATTGGATTATCTAAATGGAAAGAAATTACAACATGCTACTGTGCAAAGGGACCTGGGGGTCCTTGTGCATGAGACGCAAAAACCCAGTCTGCAGGTGCAACAGGTGATCAAGAAGGCAAATGGGATGTTGGCCTATATCGCAAGGGGGATAAAATATAAAAGCAGAGATGTCTTGCTGCATCTGTACAGGGCATTGGTGAGGCCGCAGCTGGAATACTGTGTGCAGTATTGGTCCCCTTATTTGCGGAAGGATATATTGGCCTTGGAGGGAGTGCAGAGAAGGTTCACCAGGTTGATACCAGAGATGAGGGGTGTTCATTATGAGGAGAGACTGAGCAGATTGGGTTTGTACTCGTTGGAATTTAGAAGGCTGAGGGGGGATCTTATAGAGACCTATAAGATAATGAAGGGGCTGGATAGGGTAGAGGTGGAGAGATTCCTTCCACTTAGAAAGGAAACTAGAACTAGAGGGCACAGCCTCAAAATAAAGGGGGGGGGGGGTCAGTTTAGGACAGAGTTGAGGAGGAACTTCTTCTCTCAGAGGGTGGTGAATCTCTGGAATTCTCTGCCCACTGAAGTGGTGGAGGCTACCTCGTTGAATATGTTTAAATCACGGATAGATGGATTCCTGATCGGTAAGGGAATTAGGGGTTATGGGGATCAGGCGGGTAAATGGAACTGATCCACTTCAGATCAGCCATGATCTTATTGAATGGCGGGGCAGGCTCGAGGGGCTAGATGACCTACTCCTGCTCCTATTTCTTATGTTCTTATGAATCTCCTACCCCTTACTCTGAAACTATGCCCCTATACACTTCAATCATGTATCCCCTCAGCCTTCTCTGCTCTAAAGAAAACAATCAAAGCCTATCTAGTCTCTCCTTATAGCTCAAATGCTCCATTCCAGGCAATATTCTGGTGAACTTCCTCTGTACCTCCTCCTCTAGAGTAATTGCGTCCTTCCTATAGTGAGGTGACCAGAACTACACACACTAGTCCAGCTGTGGCCTAACCAACACTCTGTACAATTCCAACATTACTTCCTTGCTCTTATACTCTAAGCCAAGACTGATAAAAGCAAGTGTTCCATCGGCCTCCTAACTATCCTATTCACCTGCTCTGCCGACTTCCAGGATCTGTGATTAATTACCTCAAGATCCCTCTATTCCTCTGAGCTTCCAGTGCTCTGCCATTCATTAAATACTCCCTCGTCTTGTTTCTTCTCCCAAAGTGCATCAACTCGAATTCAATAGGGTTAAATACCAGCTGCCAGTGCTCTGCCCACCTGACCAACCCATCTATATCTTCCTGCAACCTATGACCATCTTCTTCACTATTAATGATTCGATCAATCTTCTTGTCGTCTGCAAACTTGCTTAACATTCCCTGCACATTTTCATCTACATCATTAATGTAGATAACAAACAATAAGGGCCCCAATATTGATCCTTGTGGCACACCGCTGGACACTGGCATCCAGTCGCACAAACAGCCTTCTACTACTTTGTCCTATCACTATGCCAGTTTCTGATCCATCTCGCCAGGTTTCCCTGAATTCCTTGTGCTTTAACCTTCTCAATTAGTCTCCCATGTGGGACCTTGTCAAAAGCTTTGCTAAAATCCATATAAATGACATCAACTGACCTTCCCTCATCCACACACGATCACATTTTTAATAATTCCAACAAATTTGTGAGGCATGACCTCCCTCTGATAAAGCCATGCTGACGATCCCTAATTAATCTATGCCTTTCCAAGTGGATATTAATCTCTCCTTCAGAATTTTCTCCAATAGTTTCCCCAACCACTGACATGAGACTCACTGGTTTGTAACTTCCTGATTCCTCTCTACCACCCTTCTTGAAAAGTGGAACCACATTATCCACCTTGTAGCCAGAGTGGAAATAAAAATTTGTGTTGGAGCCCCTGCAATTTGCTGCCAGTAGCATGGGATGCAATTTATTCAGGCCAGGGGATTTGTCCATTTTTAAGCCCCTCAGAGCCTCTAAAACCTCCCAATTTCCTATGTCAAACCATGCAAGTTCCTCTCAGTCTCTTTCCATGAATCCTTTGTCCACACTCTCCTTTTCCTTAGTGTAGACTGAATTGGAGTATTAATTTAACACCCTTCTAACATCCTGTGGCTTTACACACCGATTGTGTGCACCCCCCCCCCCCACCCCCGGTCTCAAATGGCCCCTAATCTTTCCCTTTAGTGTAATTGTAGATCTTAGGATTCTCCCTAATCTTGTTCACAAGTCCTTTTTCATGCCCCCTTTTTGCTGTTTTAATTGCTTTCTTAGTTCTCTCTTGCACATCCTACATTCCTCTAGCGCTACAGCTAAATTACTCCCTTTGGACTTGCTAAAAGCCTCTCTCTTCTTCATTAACCAGTCCTGAATTGTCCTAAACATCCAGGGTTGCCTGAACTTATTGCTCCTATATTTCCCCCTGAAGGCGACATGTTGGACCTGTACTCTCCCCAGCTCTTTATTGAATGCCCCCCCATTGCTCCGCTGCAGACCTACCCGCAAGGAGCTGTTCCAAGTCAGCTTTGGCCAGATGCAGCCTTATTTTATTAAAATCTGCCCTCTTCAATTCATAGCTATCTTTTGCAGGGCATCTTTCTCCTTGTCCATAACAAATTTGAACCGTACCGTGTTGTAGTTACTATAGCTAAAATATTCCCACATTGCCACATGGAACACTTGTCCAGCTTCATTCCCCAGAATCAGATGCAGCAATGCACCATCCCTTGTTGGGCCTTCTACATAATTCTTCTAAAAAGCTCCCATGGATACATTTCAAAAAATCCACCCCCTCTAAACCGTTTATACTCTGCCAATATACCAACTATACCAATTAATGTTGGGAAAGTTGAAACCCCCAAGTATAATTACTCGATTATTACTCTTACACACCTCTCTGAACTGTCTATACATTTGCTTCTCTATTTCCCGCTGACTCTTTGGGGGTGGCGAAGCATAATACACTCCCAGTAATGTGGCTGCCCCCTTCATTTCTACACGAGAATAGGCTGCCATGATTCCTACATTACACCAATACTATTTGCTGCAAAACTCTTTTGGATGTTCTAAGATAGTGAAAGATGCTACCTAAATGCAATTTTGTCTTTTACCAGTCTACTCAGATACCTAAGTGAGTAACCAGTGGGGAACAGTGGGTCAGACGTTCTACATTCATTCAAATCGCAGGAGATCCTAAAATCAGCCTGTAAATAAAACCTCCACTCGGTCATCTTCCTCTTGGAGAACTGCCACAGGGTGAATAACTACAAACACACACAAATACTTGACACTGGACAAAAGAGACAGGAAATTCTACAAAACCTTGACAGCCTGATACAAGGCGAGATGAGAATGAGAAACCACAAGCATTTTATGTTTAAAGGATCAAAGCAAGACAATTAAGATTCACAAACGATCTGATCTAAATTCAAACATTAATGAGACAGATAAAACATACTTCTCTTCAAAAACAAATCCTCACAATGGTATCTCAACATCAGAAAATTTTGTGAAAATTAGAGAAAATAAACAAAATGCATGGAACACAGCAAAGACAGAATAATATGTTCCAGTGTGGACACTCCCTCATTTCGAATGAAGGTTCTCAACAAAAACAGCTTATATTTTTATAGTATCTTTGCTATAATCAAACAGTCCAAGGTGCTTGCTTCAAGAGGCATTGTAAAACCAGATTTAACAAGCCACATAAGGAGAAGACCAAAAGCTTTGTTAAAGGTCACCACCATCCTGACTTGGAAATATATCACCGTTCCTTCACTGGCGCTGGGTCAAAATCCTGAAATTTCCTTCCTAACAGCACCGTGGGTGTACCTACACCACATGGACTGTGGTCATTCAAGGCAGCAGCTCACCACCACCTTCAAGGGCAATTAGGAATTGGCAATAAATGTCCACCTAGCCAAAGATACACATCCTGTAAAAATGAATTAAAAAGGTAGGTTTTAAGGAGTGTCTTAAAATGGGGAATATAGCAGAGAGGTGGAAGGGTGTAAGAGAAAATTCCAAAGCTTAGAGCCCCGGAAGCTAAACTACATGGTCACCAACTGTGGAGTGATTCAAAACAGGGTGCTCAAGAGACCAGAATTAGAGGATGCTGGTGTTTCAAGAGGGTTGGAGGGCTGGAGGAAATGATCGCGATTGGGAGATGCAAGGCAACAAGAGGATTTGTAAACAAGGATGAGAATTTAAAAAAAAGCCAAGGCATTACTTAACTGGAAGCCAGTCTAGGTCAGCAAGCATGGGTTCTGGGTGAATAGGACTTGAGAGTTAGGACACAGGCAGCAGAGTTTTGGATGAGTTCAAGTTTGCAAAGACTGGCCAGGAGCAAATTAGAATGGTCAAGTCTGGAAGTAATAAAGGAGGGCTTCCTGCAGCTGAAGAACTGAACAGGGCAGCATCAGGCAATGTTGCAGAGTCAGATATAGGGGGTTTTACGAGGTCATGAATATGCAGATGAATGTTTATCTTGTATGATCAGTCTCAGAAAACTACCAGGAAAAGGAATGGGGTTGGTGGCTAAGGAGCAGAGCTTGCAGCAGGAAGCAAAGACAATGGTGTCAGTCATCCCAATACCTCATTTAATGATTTTTTTGCTCATTCAGTACTGGATGTCTGTCAAGCAGTCTGACAATTTAGGGGCAGAGAGAGAGAGAGAGAGAGATGATAGTGAGCTGAATCTCCAGTAGTATACATGTAGAAACTGTCACTGTTCCTTTGGATTATGTCACTGAAATGCAGCATGCAGATCAGAAATAGGAGGGGGTACAAAGACAGATCTTTGGGGGACAACAGAGGTAACGATGTGGGAGCAGAAAGAGATGCTGTTACAGTTGCAAGTGATTCTCTAAGTACAATTAGATAAATAGAACCAGGTGGCGAGGTGATGGTGTTCTTAATTGTGTCAAAGACAGGTAAAGAAGGATGAAGAGGGATAATCCGTCTTTGCCACAGTCCTGCAAGATGTAATTGGTGAAAGTGATAAGCTGCTTCAGTATTGTGGCGAACAGAAACCTGATTGGAGGGATTCAAACCTGGAGTTCCAGGAAAGATGGGAACAGATTTGAGAGGCAAGAACACCTTCAAAAGACTTTGGAGAAGAAAGTGAGGTTGGAGATGGAGGAGTAGCTTGAAAGGACAGAGGGGCCGAGGGCTAGTGTTTGAGGAGGGACATAGTGACGACAGATTTGAAGAGAGGGACAGAACCTGAGGAGAAAACACTGAATATTGGCTAACATGGGAGCAAGAGGGGATGCTGGGTGGTCATCAGTTGAATGGGAATGGGGGGTAGCGAGCAGGAGATGGCTCACATAGACAAGATGAGCTCAGAGGGGCCAGGAGGGAAGATAGGAGATAAAACTGAAACATTCACCTGGCTTCTCTGCAGACACTGATTGACAAACCTGTTGTACAGCTTCAGCATCCTGTACCAATAGTTTCCCCATTTAACCTGAAATAGCTTACTCAATCTGAAAGCATGAAAGGAGTTTGAACTAAACATGGAATCAAATGATACACTGTTTTCAGCTCCCTCAGAGTCTTGGCTTCACTGAGGTGAGGTAGTAAAGGGTGAAGAATGACAATGGAACTGTACCCAAAGCACAGATAAATATTTTCTGAATAAATAAAACAGGAATAGGCCATTCTGCCCCTTGAGCTGGTTCCACTATTGCATTAATCCTAGATAATCTATAACTCTATTCTACTTGCCCATCATCTCTCCATATCCCTGGATTCTCTTATCCAGAAAACCAACCTGAGAGCACCAAACATATTCGGTGCTATTTGGCCTGGGCCGTAGGAATTTCTTTCCTAAACCTCTTAAAATGCACGTGAAAACCTACCTCTCTTGAATAACCTTTTGAACACTTGTCCTATTATCATGGGTGTGTCCTAGTATCCAATTCTGCTCAAGAATGCTCCCATTAAGTGACTTGCAATATTTTACGATGGTAAGCACTAGTGCTTCAGTGCCAGGGACCCAGGTTTGATACTGTGTGGAGCTTGCATGTTTCCCCAGTGTCTGCGTGGGGTTTTCTCAGAATGCTCTGGTTTTCTCCCACAATCCAAAGATGTGCAGGCTTGGTGGATCAGCCGTGCTAAATTGCCCCTTAGTGCCCGAAGACATGTAGGTTAAGTGAATTAGCCATGGTATATGCGCTGGGTTATGGAGATAAGGCTGGGGGTGGGGGCGAGGTTAGATGCTTTTAAAGTCGGTGTAGACTCAATGGGCCAAATGGCCTCCTTCTGCACTGTAGGGGTTCTATGATTTAAAGCCAAATGCAAGATGTTGCTATAATCTCTGGGTCATTCATGCTTATACAGATCCTTCCTCACTCTGGGTACACGATAATGAATCATCCCAGCTCACCTTGTAACCACCTGACCTGGGTGGCTGGTCCATAGCCCTTCTCATTCTTGGCTGCTATCCTAAAGATTATAGCAGGCTTTGTGGTTGTATCAATGTGTGCATTTGCTAGGTTGGATGAAGACACCAGACAGCTGGGAACAGGCCCACAGTAAACACGGACAAAGAGCAGATGGGAAGTCCCTGCGGGTTTGGGATCTGTTGCCTGTGACCCCGGAAGTGCCAGATATACGGAGTATTCAATTATGCTTCCGGAAGTGACAGCAGGAGGCTCCCAGGAGAGTTGTGCACCTTCAGCAACCTGCAAAATAAAACATACCCAAGTTTGTCAATCCCATTCAATTAAGCTCTGAAAAAATTGTCTGAACCCTCTAGTACAATACAGAACATTGCAGTGTAATCTGGTTACATGGATTGATTTAGCTCAGTATCTAAATGCTCCTTTTGTCAACTGATCAGTTATGCTTGATCCTCCACTTCCATGGTACTGTTAACCAATGCTTTAAAACATTATTAATAAACCGCTTAATCTCTTCTTGCTAACACACTCTCAGAATGGTACTGCTCTGTCGCACTCACGGTGCAAGCAGTGATCAAATGAAGCCAGTGATGGCACTTCATCTCGGAATCAGATCATTTACATTTACTCATTTATGGGATGTGAGCATTGCTGGCTGAGGCAGCATTTATTGCCCATCCCCAACTGCCCTTGAGTAGGTGATGGCGAGCTGCCTTGACAACTAAGGAGCTCAAATATTCTCAAAAATTGTCTTACAATGGACAACCACATTGTTGTGGTGGTCTGGAGTCACATATAGAGAAGACTGGATAAGGATAGCAAATTTTCTTCCCTACAAAAGGATATTAGTGAATCAGATACCTCTGGATTCACGAACTTAAGGTATTCAAGCTCATAATCCCAATACGATATGGAGGCAGTGCACTGTCAGAGTCTTATCAGATGGGTCATTAAGTCTAGGCCAGGTGGATGCAGAGATTCCATGACACTATTCAAGACTAGAGGATTTATTTTCCCACTGCTCTCATCTGTGCACCCTCTCCAAACAGTTGAAGTGGTCATTTATTTTTTGTGTCATTAGTGGAACCTCACTCTATAAATCGGTTGCTGCATTTGTCATGGAGTCATTGTTTTGCATGCAAAGTAAAAGGTGATTTAGAATGCTCAAAGGTTGTGAAAGGTGATATACAAAATGCAAGTTCCTTATTCATAGAGTCATAGAGGTTTACAGCATGGAAACAGGTCCTTCGGTCCAACTTGTCCATGCCGCCCTTTTTAAAAAAAAATAAACCCCTAAACTAATCCCAATTGCCTGCATTTGGCCCATATCCCTCTATACCCATCGTACCCATGTAACTATCTATATGCTTTTTAAAAGATAAAATTGTACCCGCCTCTACTACTAGCTCTGGCAGCTTGTTCCAGACACTCACCACCCTGTGAAAAAATTGCCTCTCTGGACTCTTTTGTATCTCTCCCCTCTCACCTTAAATCTACGCCCTCTAGTTTTAGACTCCCCTATCTTTGGGGAAAAAATATTGACTATCTACCTTGTCTATGCCCTTCATTATTTTATAGACCTCTATAAGGTCACCCACCCTTCAGCCTCCTATGCTCCAGAGAAAAAAGTCCCAATCTATTCAGCCTCTCCTTATAACTCAATCCATCAAGTCCCAGTAGCATCCGAGTAAATCTTTTCTGCACTCTTTCTAGTTTAATAATATCCTTTCTGTAATAGGGTGACCAGAATTGCACACAGTATTCCAAATGTGGCCGTACCAATGTCTTGTACAACTTCAACAAGGCGTCCCAACTCCTGTATTCAATGTTCTGACCGATGAAACCAAGCATGCCAAATGCCTTCTTCACCACTCTGTCCACCTGTGACTCCACTTTCAAGGAGCTATGAACAAGTACCCCATGATCTCTTTGTTCTGTAACTCTCCCCAACGCCCTACCATTAACTGAGCAAGTCCTGCCCTGGTTCAATCTACCAAAATGCATTACCTTGCATTTGTCTAAATTAAACTCCATCTGCCATTCGTCAGCCCACTGGCCCAATTGATCAAGATCCCGTTGCAATTGGAGATAACTTTCTTCACTGTCCACTATGCCACCAATCTTTCCTTTAGTGGATCAAATGTTTGAAGTATCAGCTTCTTCCGCTTTCAAACTCTTCACTGTATCATCCATTCCATTTTTTAAAGATGATATGACAGAGGGCCTGAAAATGATATCCACTTTTGTAAAGCAGGGAGTACAACTTGCACTCTGTTTATTGACTTTTCTTGATCAAATCATTCCTGGTTTAGTAAATGCTCAGCAAGAGCAGGATTATGGTCTTGGCTGAGTAGAGAAGTTACAAGAAACAAACAGTCGGTCTCAGTCAGATGGTAGCCTCAACATGGCTCTATGCCTCTGGTTGTGGTTGGGGAGAGGAAGCAGTGCGGGGAGAAATCAGTCAGGGCTCCCAATTCTCACCCAACATCCTTTGCTAAAAATACGTAAACCATCATCATACATAGATACGATTGAACTCCGTTGCAGTACCAGTCAAATAATTGGCTGGGTTGACACGAAAAATAACTTCAGGAGAATATATACCTGAGAATATACAGGCCTGTATCATAAGAGCAGGAGAAGACCATTCAGTTCTTCAAACCTGATTCATCATTCATTTAGGCCAAAGCTGATGTATATCTCAACGGTAGTCATGATGTGGAGATGCTGGCATTGGACTGGGGTAAACACAGTAAGAAGTCTCACAACACCAGGTTAAAGTACAACAGATTTATTTGGTAGCAAAAGCCACTAGCTTTTGCTACCAAATAAACCTGTTGGACTTTAACCTGGTGTTGTGAGACTTCTTACTGTATATTTCAACTCCATCTACTTTCTTGGATTCTGTAATCATTAATCCCCTTACCTAACAAATATGACCAACTGTAGTTAGGCTGGAAGCATTTTAGAGAGCACATATATGAAAAGGCCAGTCCAGTAGTAGAATCAGCAGTGCTTGCTAAAGCAACAGAAATAGGATGATAGTAAATTCACGAACAGGTAAAAGTAAAGAGGTTTAGAATCAACTAACTCTATTCAAGACAAACCCAGCTACAGATGTACATCAGGAAATCTCAGGCATCTGAAAAACCCAGGTCTGAAAGCCCCTGTGCCCTACAGTGAGGTTTCTCCTCTGAAAATACCTCTAATGTTGCTGATAACTCAAAGAACAAACTGGAGCAGCACCCAAGAGAAACCAAGTGCAAGGCCACTGAAACAGGAAAACACTTTGAATTATTCAAAGGCTATTCCAGTTAGAGTCAAGATTTAGATACACAACTTGGTGTAAAACGATCGTCACTAACCTTGCTTATCTTGATGGCAGATGGTGCACCTGGGAATCCTGGCATGCAGGTCTTGAAGGCTGAAATTTCACTAAATGGACCCCGCCCACAAGCGTTTATGCCGGCTACTCGAAATTTATAGGCAGTGCCCGACTGCAGCTTCACAGTCTTCAGGTTGCTGTGATCCGGGATGTTATCGCCACTTCCATCCTGTGGGAAAATAACATCACATTGATTGAATCTAAATTGATTTCACTTTCTTTTACAAAGGTTCAGCACACATAAAACGCTCTGTTCATAAAAGCTCCCAGGCTACACTGTGTATACAGTATAAAACAGGTCATTCAGCCCAACTATCTGCTAGCATTTGAGCTCCAAGTGAGCCTCCTTCTACCCAACTTCATCTAACACTATCAGCATCGTCTTCTGTTCCTTTTGCTTTCATTCTCCTCCACTCTCATCTAGTTTCCCTTCAAGTTTTTATGCCTCAACTATTCCTCAAGTCATGTTCCACTTTCTAACCACTATGGGTAAAGGACCATTGCTTGAATTCCTTTTTGAATTTATTAGTAAGAATCTCATCGTTTTGGATCTCTACGTGTGCTTACTGGTCCATGCTAAGGGCAGAATGCTGGCCAGGACACTGAACATCCTCATTTTCTTCAGTGATATATGAATATTTTACTCCACTCAAGCAGGGAGGTAAATCCATTGCTTATGTTCTACATTCATCCAAAGGATGGTATCTCTGGTAAAGTAGCACTCCTCAGTACTGCACTGAAGTCGTCAGCCTAGAATACATGCTCAAGTTTACAGTAGGGATAAAACCCTTAACCTTCTGACACAAAAGGCAAGAGGGTTTTTGAACAGACTTTCAGCTGATAAGTTGTTTAGGTGACACACCCTAAATAAATAAAAAGCTGTTCTTTAAAATGCCACGATGCAGAAGAATTCACTGTATGATTAATAATAGATGTAAAAGATTGCACTTCTGAACCAGTGCTTCAACATCATTTGGATGGAGAATGAATATACCTTCCCTGTCTATCACATCTAATTAGCTGCAACAATGGAATACAAGGCGTAAAAACATCACAACTGTCCTTTCAGATAATACTAGAACTGTCAGGTTATACTCATCAGAAAAGGCTGAACAGACTTCTCAAAAGACTGAAGGAATGACCTAATAGTAGTCTTAAAAATTCCGAAGTGGTTTTAATGGGATTACAGGGGGACACAGTAAATTAGGGATCAGGAGAAAGTCACAAATAAATCCAATAGGGAATACAGGAGAAACCTCTTTTATTTAGAGAGTGGTAGCAATGTGCAATTCATGATCATGTGGAGTAGTTGAGGCAAACAGCAGAGATATATTTCAGGGGAAGCTAAATAAGTACAAAGGAAAAAGGAATAGGATATGGCTGGAACGCAGTTCATTTGGAACACAAGTACTGACAAAGACCAGTTTGGCCAAGTAGCCTGCTTCTGTGCTATAACAGTCGACACAACTCTGAGCAATTACATTACTTATGGGAGGTTTGGGTTTCCTCCCACAGTCTGAAACGCGTGCTGGTTAGAACATAGAACATAGAATAGTACAGCACAGAACAGGCCCTTCGGCCCACGATGTTGTGTCGAGCTTTATCTGAAACGAAGATCAAGCTATCCCACTCCCTATCATCCTGGTGTGCTCCATGTGCCTATCCAATAACTGCTTAAATGTTCCTAAAGTGTCTGACTCCACTATCACTGCAGGCAGTCCATTCCACACCCCAACCACTCTGCGTAAAGAACCTACCTCTGATATCCTTCCTATATCTCCCATCACGAACCCTATAGTTATGCCCCCTTGTAATAGCTCCATCCACCCGAGGAAATAGTCTTTGAACGTTCACTCTATCTATCCCCTTCATCATTTTATAAACCTCTATTAAGTCTCCCCTCAGCCTCCTCCGCTCCAGAGAGAACAGCCCTAGCTCCCTCAACCTTTCCTCATAAGACCTACCCTCCAAACCAGGCAGCATCCTGGTAAATCTCCTCTGCACTCTTTCCAGCGCTTCCACATCCTTCTTATAGTGAGGTGACCAGAACTGCACACAATATTCCAAATGTGGTCTCACCAAGGTCCTGTACAGTTGCAGCATAACCCCACGGCTCTTAAACTCCAACCCCCCGTTAATAAAAGCTAACACACTATAGGCCTTCTTCACATCTCTATCCACTTGAGTGGCAACCTTTAGAGATCTGTGGATATGGACCCCAAGATCTCTCTGTTCCTCCACAGTCTTCAGAACCCTACCTTTGACCCTGTAATCCACATTTAAATTAGTCCTACCAAAATGAATCACCTCACATTTATCAGGGTTAAACTCCATTTGCCATTTTTCAGCCCAGCTTTGCATCCTATCTATGTCTCTTTGCAGCCTACAACAGCCCTCCACCTCATCCACTCCTCCACCAATCTTGGTGTCATCAGCAAATTTACTGATCCACCCTTCAGCCCCCTCCTCTAAGTCATTAATAAAAATCACAAAGAGCAGAGGACCAAGCACTGATCCCTGTGGCACTCCGCTAGCAACCTGCCTCCAATCCGAAAATTTTCCATCCACCACCACCCTCTGTCTTCGATCAGATAGCCAGTTACCTATCCAATCGGCCAACTTTCCCTCTATCCCACACCTCCTCACTTTCATCATAAGCCGACCATGGGGGACCTTATCAAACGCCTTACTAAAATCCATGTATATGACATCAACTGCCCTACCTTCATCAACACACTTAGTTACCTCCTCAAAAAATTCTATCAAATTTGTGAGGCACGACTTGCCCTTCACGAATCCGTGCTGACTATCCCAGATTAATCCGCATCTTTCCAAATGGTCGTAAATCCCATCCCCAAGGACCTTTTCCATCAATTTACCAACCACCGAAGAAAGACTAACCGGTCTATAATTACCAGGGTCATTTCTATTCCCTTTCTTAAACAGAGGAACAACATTCGCCATTCTCCAGTCCTCTGGCACTATCCCCGTAGACAGCGAGGACCCAAAGATCAAAGCCAAAGGCTCTGCAATCTCATCCCTTGCCTCCCAAAGAATCCTAGGATACATTTAATCAGGCCCAGGGGACTTATCGACCTTCAGTTTATTCAAAACTGCCAGGACATCCTCCCTCCGAACATCTATTTCCTCCAGCCTATTAGCCTGTAACACCTTCTCTTCCTCAAAAACATGGCCCCTCTCCTTGGTGAACACTGAAGAAAAGTATTCATTCATCACCTCGCCTATCTCTACTGACTCCATACACAAGTTCCCACTACTGTCCTTGACCGGCCCCAACCTCACCCTGGTCATTCTTTTATTCCTCACGAGAGTAAAAAGCCTTGGTGTTTTCCTTGATCCGACCCGCCAAGGACCTCTCATGTCCCCTCCTCGCTCTCCTAAGACCCTTTTTCAGCTCATTCCTTGCTAACTTGTAACCCTCAATCGAGCCATCTGAATCTTGTTTCCTCATCCCTACATAAGCTTCCCTCTTCCTTTTCACAAGACATTCCACCTCTTTCGTGAACCATGGTTCCCTCACTCGGCCATTTCCTCCCTGCCTGACAGGGACATACCTATCAAGGACACCCAGTATTTGTTCCTTGAAAAAGTTCCACTTTTCATTAGTGCCTTTCCCTGACAGTTTCTGTTCCCAACTTATGCCCCCTAATTCTTGCCTAATCGCATCATAATTATCTCTCCCCCAATTGTAAACCTTGCCCTGCCGTACGGCCCTATCCCTCTCCATTGCAATAACAAAAGACACCGAATTGTGGTCACTATCTCCAAAGTGCTCTCCCACAACCAAATCTAACACTTGGCCCGGTTCATTTCCCAGTACCAAATCCAATGTGGCCTCACCTCTTGTCGGCCTATCCACATATTGTGTCAGGAAACCCTCCTGCACACACTGCACAAAAGCTGCCCCATCCGAACTATTTGACCTACAAAGGTTCCAATCAATATTTGGAAAGTTAAAATCCCCCATGACAACTACCGTGCGACCCCCACACATATCCATAATCTGCTTAGCAATTTCTTCCTCCACATCTCTATTACTATTTGGGGGCCTATAGTAAACTCCTAACAACGTGACCGCTCCTTTCCTATTTCTAACCTCAACCCATATTACCTCAGTGTGCAGATCCCCCTCGAAGTGCCTTTCCGCAGCCGTTAAACTATCCTTGATTAACAATGCCACTCCTCCACCTCTTTTACCAGCTTCCCTACACTTACTGAAACATCTATACCCCGGAACGTCCAGCAACCATTCCTGTCCTTGTTCTACCCACGTCTCCGTAATGGCCACAACATCGTAGTCCCAAGTACCAATCCACACCCCAAGTTCATCTACCTTGGTCCGGATGCGCCTTGCATTGAAGTAGACACGCTTCAACCCACCTTCCTGTCTACCGGTACCCACCCTTGACCCGGATACCTTCCCCAATACCTCACCACCCTCAACACTGACTTCCGGACTCCAAATCCTTTTCCCACTCCCCTGACAAATTAGTTTAAACCCCCCTGAAGAGCCGTATCAAATTTCCCTCCCAGGATATTGGTGCCCCTCTGGTTCAGGTGCACCCCGTCCTGTTTGTACAGGTCCCACCTTCCCCAGAATGTGTTCCAATTATCCACGTATCTGAAACCCTCCCTCTTACACCATCCCTGCAACCACATGTTTAACTGCACTCTCTCCCTGTTCCTCAACTCGCTATCACGTGGCACCGGCAACGTACCAGAGATGACCACATGTTTTGTCTTGGCTCTCAGCTTCCAGCCCAGCTCCAGAAATTCCTGCTTTAAATCCCCGTCCCTTCTCTTATCTATGTCGTTAGGTTAGGTGCATTGACCCGAACAGACACCAGAGTGTGGTGACGGGGAATTTCACAGTAACTTCACTGCAATGTTAATGTAAGTCTTACTTATGACTAATAAATAAATAAACTTTAGGTTTGTTCATTATAAAATAACTGATACCAAAAATAGAAAACAAAACAATCGCATTGATAAGGATGATGTGGAGTTGCCGGCGTTGGACTGGGGTGGGCACAGTAAGTAGTCTCACAACAAGTCCAACAAGTTTATTTGGTAGCACGAGCTTTTGGAGCGCTGCTCCTTCATCAGGTGACTCACCTGATGAAGGAGCAGCGCGCCGAAAGCTCATGCTACCAAATAAACTTGTTGGACTTTAACCTGGTGTTGTGAGATTGATAAGGGGAGTGAGAATTGCATTTTCTTTTAAAAAGGTGGGTCAAATTCAGGCATCTTCGCCAAAAAATAAATAAAATAATTTATTTCAGTATAATATATAACAGATTTATTCCTCCTTGTCCCAGATAGCTAAGAGCGGATATGTGCCATGTGGTGCTGTGCAGTACTGAGTTGGAGAGAACAGGAGGGTTGCAACTTTCATCCCTCATGAATCTCACTAAATTGGGACACTGCAAAGCCTCGAGCTTCGAAACCTACCCCGTTTCTCCTCCCACCCACAATAAAGCAGTCTGCTCATGCACAATGTTTGAGCTCACAAATGAAGAACAGCCACTTGGTGGTGGTGCTGGGGAGCAGAATAGGTAATGGAGTGCCCTTTGAAACATCTCCCAGCACAGTCCTCGTCTTAGGGAGACCAGCACGAGGGATAAAATGTACTGAAATATTTTACAGTTTAAAAGTATGCTTAGAGAACAGGCGATATTTGAAGCATCAATAAAGGGTGTGGTCACTTTGACAATAGTATTTGCACACACATCTTACCTCTTCTCCTTGGGAGCCCTCTGCAGGCAGGAAATAGGACACCACCACCGTGCTTGTAGTTTTAAATACACCAACATCATACCACTGATTGGGTTCCTTCCTGGCTGTTGGTTTCGGCTGGGTGTGCGTAGATGCATCATGTTTCTGAGGAATCACATTAAAAACATTGGTCACCTGGAAAGTTCTCAGCTTTTGATTTCCATGGAGGACTTCAAAAATTAAACAGGGTAAGTCAGCAGCGATCAGAAAGAAAATGCTGCGGTTTAATTCTGACAATGGGTGTACATCTGAAATGTTGACCATATACAAGTAAAATACTCAAAGTCTGGCTGTCCAAAAACCAGACATTTTCCTCTGGGGAAATCTGAGCACTGCTCCCAGAACAAGGTAAACAAGATGAAAGAAAAGGTCCTTTATCAGGCTCAGTCGGAGGATAGAATCAGCGAATGATGTGCACACACAGGACCAGAATCATTGCAACGGTTTCCTCCTGGCCCTCCCTATTCTCTGGATACAAAGTTGTCTGTTCCACTGATGGGACAGAGGTGGGGATCCCCTCCACTTCCGATTGCAACATTCCCTGCCACTTTTGGGGAGAGGATCAGAAATCAGTCATTTCTCTCTGTGCCCATGGAGCCTGTATTGAAGGAATTGGTTGGTAATTCAAAATCCAGGAAAATTAGAAATCTGGCATGGTCTCAGTACTGAAGGCGCAGCGCTTTGGACAACATTCCTGCAATTTTAAGGATGCTGGTAGATCTGCTATCCATTTCCAACAATCTCTGTTTTAAAAAGATATGAGTTACACAAGCAAAGGTTGTAAGGTTTCTCTCCTAGGGAAACAACTTGAATTTAAAATATCCTAAGGTCCTACATATCTTCTCTGGATAAATGCAAAGTACTGCATTAGATGTTGGAATCTGAAACCAAGAGAGAAAAGCTTTGACAAAGGGTCATCTGGACTCGAAACGTCAGCCCTTTTCTCTCCTTACAGATGCCACCAGACCTGCTGAGATTTTCCAGCATTTTCTCTTTTGATACCTTTTCTGGAGTTTGCTGAACAATGCACACCATACTTTCTGAACTCTACACTATAATTACACCAGCCTGGATGTTACCTGCCCACTTCATCATGTTACCTAGTCATGTTCTCTTTGTTTCATTTATCTATTACTGTCAATTTTCCAGGTAATAACAATACAAGGAAATTTCCTCGACTCTCTTTGAGTCTCTCCAAGGTAACTTGGTAGGTGCTGCCTTGGGATACTATTCTATATCAATTGCTGTCAAAACTCTCAGACAGGCAGAAACATTATATTATATTCTATCCTATGCTGCATGGTCTCTGGCGTTGAACTCTGGGGCAGAATTTGAGAATTGTGATCATGACGTTAGCCGTTGTGTGGTCTGCCCTCAGTTCTCCAAATCTTGTTCTGCAGCATAAAGGTCGGGGTGAATTTTGAGCCTCACCATTTTGTGGAGATACTGTAGTGGTGAAATAAACTACTTGTCATAAATCATCCATATAGTACTAGCCACACAGAATCTTGTAACAAGTGAAATTATGTGCCTATTTATTTAGGAAAATATGCCATAATTTACTCCAGTAACATGACATAAGATAAAAAGCCAGCTCAGTACATTAGTGTGGTTGAGGGACAGGGTTGCATATCAGTCAGCAGAATACTTTGTTCTTCGAGTAGTCATAGGATTTGATTCACTGGTGCAGGTGGACAGACAAGATCCCAGTTTACCCAAAGGATGAATTTTTTAAAATCTCCTTGTCCAAAGCAGGAGTTCTGTAGCTTTCTGTACACAATGACCAGTGCAATTCAATAGCAATAGCGTGTGAACCACTTCAGGCTGCATCCTGTTTAATATTCCTCCATGAATCAACATCACTGATCAATCAACTCTAGAAGGCTGTGGAATCCTACCATGCACAAAAGAACTTCCAGATCCGCCTTTAAATCACTCGCTGTGTTTCACAGTATTTTATAGTTTATAGCATTTTATCATTTATTGTTTGGGAGTGGGGGAGAACAAGGGGAAAGGAATCTGATAAGCTGCTACTCAACAGCAAGTCTTAATTAAATCACATTGATGAAACAGCTCAACCTTAAATTTATACTTATCTATTTCTACCCAACTTCAAGGAAATCTTTTCATACGCATTTTTATTTTTTTGTACAATACTAGTTTTAGGTAGGTATTGGACTTTTCATTTCCACGACAGTTTTTCTGCATTGAGCACCCTTGAGGTATTGGAGAAACGCAATACCTTCTTAGACAGAGACCCAGTACATCAAGTCATCCTGAGTCAGGACCAACACAGTTAAACAAAGAGGAAAGTTTCTCTGCTACAGCTCAATGATATATTTCAGCTACATTGCATCCAATGCGATACCAATAGCTCACTGACCAGGACAATTTAGTATCACTTCGAATTTGAGTTGGCTTTCTGTTGCAGACCCTATAGGTACTGGATGAAGACTGAAGTACCACTTGAATCAGTAGAAAGAAAGGTCCATCCCATCAATCTGTTCTGGATCTGAATACATGTCCCAGAGACTAAAAGCCAATCGCTTGTTCAGAATTCCTAACATCATTCATTAATGGTGTGAAGTTGAGATGTTTTCACATTATAAATAAGGAACCACATAAAAGTATTTGTAAAAATAATTCTGCTAACTTTCATTCTGCCCATTTTGAAACGTCCAAGATTGTTGTACAACAAGATTGCTGTCCAAGACAGTGGTTAGCACTGCTGCTTCACAGCTCCAGGGACCTGGGTTCGATTCCCAGCTTGGGTCACTGTCTGTGTGGAGTTTGCACATTCTCCTCGTGTCTGCGTGGGTTTCCTCCGGGTGCTCCGGTTTCCTCCCACAGTCCAAAGATGTGCGGATTAGGTTGATTGGCCATGCTAAAATTGCCCCTTAGTGTCCTGGGATGCGTAGATTAGAGGGATATGGAGGTAGGGCCTGGGTGGGATTGTGGTCGGTGCAGACTCGATGGGCCGAATGGCCTCTTTCTGTACTGTAGGGTTCTATGATTTCTATGAAGCCAATAATTTACAAGGGAGGCGATAATATTAAGTTGCCTGCCCTTACAGAAGTACTTACCGACACAGGAATGCCAATTCCATTGGCCACTTGGGCTAAAGCAGTGGCTGCCTGCAGTTTCATTGGACTAGAGATTTGGTTGGTTGATGATGTCAAGAGGGAAGTGTATGGTGCCAAACCTGTAATAAAAGGAAAGCAATAGTTAGTTTTACTATAATACTTCCCTCACAGTTTGTAATTCCAAGCTCCTGCATTTGAGCACCCTTTTAACATTCTCAAGCTGTAATGGAATGGAAATTCAGTCCCCATTTCAAGAAAATATTTGTCTCACATCGAGTCTGCATCCATTATGCTTACTAGCTGATATGTGCGCCAAGCTGAGCAAGTTGAAGACAAGAGATGAGGAGTAGGTCAAGCAATTAGGCGATGCCCAAGCAGATGAGCGATAAACTGCAGAGGAGAGTGGGAATAAATAAGTTACCTTTAGGAAAAAGATCACTGCAGCAGCCAGAGGGTTGGACAGAATGAAGTGTTTGGACGAATTAGTCAGGCAGGAAGGAAGGGAGACACAAAAACACTAGGGTATTCAACAACATTTTATTTTACTTTTTCTTTCACAGGATGGGGTGGCAATGGCTAGGCCTGCATTGGCCATGCTAAATTCTCCCTCAGTGTACCCAAACAGGTGCCGGAGTGTGGTGACAAGGTGATTTTCACAGTAACTTCATTGCAACGTTGATGTAAGCCTACTTGTGACTAAATAATAAACTTTAAAACTTTAGGTTTTTATGTATTGTACTGATTGATGCACACGAGTGTATTTAAACTGTCCCAAAGGTTAAAGTACTTTAACTACTGCCCTCCCCTAATTGGTCGAGAAGGTGGTGGTGAACCCATTGGATTTCTATATTAATACATACATTAAAAATATACTTTTACATGAGCAATAGTTTCTTTAAGTAGCCTTTGGAACAAAATTACTATTTTCATTTATATACACCTTAAAAAAGTAACAGGGACAGTTAAAACCCAGTGGGATGCTCTAATGGGAAAAGGACAAGACTTAACGTATCTCTCTAATAGATACAATCTGCTTTGCTGTCTGTGGTATATTCATAGTACAGAAAGACAACTAACTTGAGAGGAGTTTGGAAAAATGTAAGAATTTTATTCAGTCCAGCTTGGACATAGTGCAAGGTGGTACAGTGGTTAGCACTGCTGCCTCACAGTGCAGGCACGCAGGTTCGATTCCTGGCTTGGGTCACTGTCTGTGCAGCGTCTGCATGTTCTCCCAGTATCTGCGTGGGTTTCCTCCGGGTGCTCCAGTTTCCTCCCACAGTCCAAAGACGTGCTGGTTAGGTGCATTGGCTGTGCTAAATTCTCCCTCAGGTGAACCTGACCAGGTGCCACAGTGTGGCAACTAGGGGATTTTAACAGCAACTTCACTGCAGTGTTAATGGAAGCCTACTTGTGACACTAATAAATAAACTTTAAAACTTTAGGTTTTTATTTATGTATCGTACTGGTGCACGTATGAGTGTATTTAGACTATACTAAAGGTTAAAGTACCTGTCGTCAGTAACGTGTATGCAGCCAACATCCCACTTGCTGTTTCTTGCAAAAAAGAATGGCACTAACTGCAAGCTAAAACACTACTTTGAAATGCTAGACTATCCAATCAATGAGCGTTTCCTATCCACTGCTATTAATACTGCAGTATCAGATACTGGGCTAACAACATAAAAGTCACAAGGTCACCACACTGCACCATAGCATCGTGTGAAACTACATTGCCAGCGAACACTGGGTGAAAAGAAGTGACCACAGAAGGCTACTAGATTGTTTTGATTTATTGTCACATGTATTAGTATACAGTGAAAAGTATTGTTTCTTACGTGGTATTCAGACAAAGCATATTGTTCATAGAGAAGGAAAGGAGAGAGTGCAGAAAGTAGTGTTACAGTCATAGCTAGAGTGTAGAGAAAGATCAACTTATTGCGAGGTAGGTCCATTCAAAGGTCTGATGGCAGCAGGGAAGCAGCTGTTCTCGGGTTGGTTGGTACGTGACCTCAGACTTTTGTATCTTTTTTCCGACGGGAGAAGGTGGAAGAGAGAATGTCCGGGGTGCGTGGGGTCCTTAATTATGCTGGCTGCTTTGCCGAGGCAGCGGGAAGTATGGACCGTGCCAAAGGATGGGAGGCTGGTTTGCGTGATGGATTGGGCCCCATTCACGATCCTTTGTAGTTTCTTGCAGTCATGGGCAGAGCAGGAATCCCAAACTAGTTCATCGGTGTTGCAGCTGGGAAGCTGTCATCTCTGCCTAGTCTGGCTGACACTGGACTCCTGATCCACATTATGTGGCCAGCTCAAAACTTTTAGCAAGCCATTTGGTGAAACAACACTTAGACAAAATGTCACCATGCCCTTCTTGTGAAGGTGCACCATCATCAATCACATCCTCCAAACAAGTGGCATTTATCATAGTAAAATATTCCATGGCATTGCACAGGGATGTAAATCACAGAATTTGATATTGAGCTACAAAAGGAGGCATTAGGACAGATGACGAAAAGCTAAAGAGGTTTAAAGGAGCATGTTGAAAGAAGAGAAGGAGTTGGAGTCATGAGTGAATTTCAGCACTTAGATTCTGAATGGTTCAAAGCGTGGCCATCGATGGTAAAGCAATGAAAAAAAATCAGGACCCCAAAAGGACAAGAATTTGGGGACTGCAGAAGTTTGAGGACTGTAGGGCTGGGGGAGATTTCTAAGATAGATAAAGATGTGAGATCAAGCAGAAATTTGAAGGGATGCACAAAAATTTTATAACTGGACTAGAGCCAATGAAATCAGTGAAAATAGGGGTGATAGTTGATGAGTTGGAATACGGACAGCAGAATTTTGGATGACAAACAGAAGAGGAAAAACTAAAGCTATTTTACCATACATACCTGTGGTCTTCTGAATAGGCATCTGGACACTTGAGACCGTACTGGGCATTTCCTGTGGTCCATTGGTCTCCGAGGTAGAGTCATTGAGACTATCTGCTGGCGCTAGAGCCTCAGCCGGCCGGGGGGGCTGGTTGCTCTCTGCAGCTTGTTGCTGGCGTGCTCTTTCTATGTCTTGTTGTGCAAGTTCAGCCAATGGTACAATGGACTGAAGGGACACCAGTGTCTGCAGTGCCTGTTGTGACAGCTGTGCAGGCTGCATTGTTGCTAAATCTGCTGATGAGGTATCCATGGCCTCTTCCCTTACTGCAATTTAAAAACATAGGAAAAAAAAACGACTTAACTGTTATTGACGGTTATCAGTAGATTGAAGAGCACAAAGATTGGTTAATTTTTCGACGGAAGGACAGAGACTTAACTGATAGGACGTTAGTGTAGTGGCTTGGTACATTAGTGTAGTGATTATATACTATACTAGTAACATTGGATCCAAATTCAAGTCCCACCACAACAGCTAGGGAATTAATATTCACTTATAATTAAAGCCGAAATAAAATGCTAGCACAGTAATGGTGACAATGAGCTAAAGATCCATCTGGTTTATCCTTTCAGTAAGGAAATCGGTTGTCCTAGTTTAGCATGAATGTGATGGCACGGTGACACAGTTGTTAGCACTGCTGCCTCACTGCGCCAGGGACCCAGGTTAGATTCCCGGCTTGGGTAACTGTGTGGACGTTCTCAGTGTCTGCGCTGGTTTCCTCCCACAGTCCAAAGATGTGTGGGTTAGGTTGATTGGCTTTGCTAAATTGCCCTTTAGTGTCAGGGGGACTAGCAGGGTAAATACATGGGGATAAAGGGTTATGGCCTGGGTGAGATTGTTGTCGGTACAGACTAAATGGCCTCCTTCTGCACTGTAGGTTTCTATGTTTGAGTGACTCCAAACCCACATCAACGTTGCTGACTCTTAGCTGCCCTTTGAAATAGCCTAACGAGCCACTCAAGTTGTATTCAAAGCAATGGCTCACCACCATCTAAAAGGAGAATTAAGGATGGGCAATAAATGCTGGCATTGTCAGCAACACTCATACCCCCTGCATGAAAACAAAATATTAAAATTAAATCTACAGATGCTGGAAAGTCTGGCAATATGTTAAGAGAAAAGTAACAAAAAAAATACACTGGGTTTGTCAAAATCTCAAAACAGCAGACAATTTAATATTTCAGGTGGAAACCTTTCATAGGAACTAACAAGGGTGTCACCACTACATTTCCCTATTCTGCAGTGCAGAAAATTGGGAGACTTGGAAGGATAGAGGATATTAGAAATGACCACCTGCAGGGCTCCCCTCTCTGTCTCTCTACAGCTGGTGTCACCTGCAAGCATACAGCACAAATGTGGAGTTGAGCAAACAGAGATGATAGTTCATTGTGTCAGAGACACGTGTGTTCTCACATCATTTCATCATATTCAGAGGGTGAAATATGTTGTAGCTCAGCACCACTAACCACATTCTGCTTGCCTGAAGCAGTGACAGGTTTCAGAGAATGGATACAATCTAGTGGGATTTGTGTTCGCCGAAGCATGCAGTTTGCAGAGTCTGTTTGAAATTTGATTAAGAACAAACATTTTCTTTTGCTGTTTGCCAATTTTCCCCTCACCTTTGCCTTTCTGGTGCGCAGTTCCATGGCAACATGTGCTCTCTGTAATCTTGTCTACGTGGACACGCTTCACATGGTCCAAAGCAACAAAATTTGGCTCAAACCCCAACTGCAGTTTTAGGCACCATGCCACCAAAATATATATTTGGCTGTGGTGAGGGTGCAGTGCAGATTCATCAAAATTATACCAGATTAGAAGGACAAAATTATGAAGACAAGTTGCATACAATACTTAAGTATTTTGAGTAAAGACGGAGGTGATCTGACTGCAGAGTTGAAAATATGTTAAAAGTAGTAACTAAATTATTTACGGAGAAACTTTTTCCTCTGATGGGGGAAGATATTCTTAAATAGAATCAGGCTTTTTAAAGAGGGATATTATATTAGTAGCACGTTCACATAGTCGTAGAAACCTGGAACACACCCCCCCCCCCAAAGGCTGTGAACATTGTGGGTCAAGATTACAACACTAAGATTGATAGATGTTCAGAAGAAGAGTCATATTGGACTCGAAACATTAACTGTTTCACTCTCCACAGATGCTGCCAGATATGCTGAGATTTCCCAGGTTTTTAAAAAATAATTTCCAGCATCTGCAGTATTTGGCAGCTGCTTGTTGGATAAGGGCACCAAGGGGAAGAGGGAGATAATGGAGTAAATGGGAGATAATACACAAATGAGTCATGATCTAATCGAATGGTACAGGAGCACTGAGCGGCTGAATGACCTCCTATTTCTATATTGATTGGCTATTGAACTGCCAAGGTGATCACAATCCTGTGAATTTGTCTAATACTACTTGGTGCCCACAACATCCATGCAATATTTTTGCCTCTAGTTTAGCTTGCAGTCACTTATAACCATGTGCCCCATTTACTAGCCTTCCAGTTGGGAACCCAAACCTGAACATAAACCTACCTGTAGTTCCAGCCGCTTTTGACACCAGAGACACCTGTGCCGCTGTCGCCGTCCTGGTTTCATCAAGCGCCGCCAACCTAGCTGCCTCCTCAGCGGCTGCCGCTACAGCCAACTCCTCGGGGGACAGACCCAGCTCGGCGAGGGTCTCTGGCCGACTGTCAGCCAGCAGCTCTCGAGGAGGAAGAAGCTGGTCTTGCTGAAGACTGACACTAGGTTGAGGTTGCAGCACCTGTGTCAAGGTAGCCACTGTTGTTCCTCTGTTTGTGCTGCTGGAGACGCGAACTGCTAATGTGGCACCGGCACCTGAAGAGCTGGCAGGCAGACTCTGTCCAGCAGTAGACGCAGAACCTTGCTCAACATTATTAGACTGTGCTTCAGTTGATGGAGCGGCCTACAAGGAGAGAAAAAAAAAAAGAGTTTGGCAGCTCAATGATTTGTCCTTAAACACTAAATGGGATATAAATGACATGGACTTCATTTACATTGAAGTAATTAAGTCACTATGCCAACTTATGGCAACCCCAGTAGCTGCACAGAACAATTATTGATCTGAATCTTCAGGGAAATTAGCCTAAAGTCTCAAGTGTCTCTTCTCTTGTTCTCTATTAATGTTAGTCAGAAATTCAAGCATTTACGCAGCTCATAAGCATTTTCATAATGGAAAACAGCTATTTGAAATAAATCAACTCTATCACTCAAAGGCAAACCACCTTACACCCAGTCTCTGAACCATGGTGAAGTATAGCTTTTGCTCAACATGGAGTGCAGAAACTCTCCATGTAGGGACACGACTCATTTGCCAGATATAGAAGCAACAAAAACAAAAGGCCCAGGGATCCAAAAGTGAGGACAGGGGTACTGCTGCAATTTAACTATTTACAACTAGGCAGTCCACAAAAATAGAGTGGCAAGGTGACACAGTGGTTAACACTGCTGCCTCACAGCGCCAGGGACCTGGGTTTGATTCCTGGCTCGGGCCACTGCTCGTGTGGTGTTTGCACATTCTCCCCATGTCTGCGTGGGTTTCCTCCGGGTGCTCCAGTTTCCTCCCACACTCCAAAGATGTGCTGGTTAGGTGCATTAACCTGAACAGGCACCGGACTGTGGCGACTAGGGGAATTTCACAGTAACTTCATTGCAGTGTTAATGTAAGGCTTACTTGTGACTAATAAATAAATACAGTGCCACTCTCCTTCCCACTGTTCTCTAACCAGGCCCACTAAGATTACATGGCTACTGAGCGGAGTGGAAAGAGGTCTATATTTCTAAGAATGGTCTACATCTCCAAGACTGATTAACAAGCTTTTCATCAACTGTATCCTGGTAACAGACTACCAATTTTACCAGGATTGTTAATTTGGAGTCACTCAGAGAACAAAGGTTACTGGACAACTGATGAATGTGGATTTGAAAAGTAATGATGTGGACCACAGCTTTTAGCAACTGCTCACGAGCAGCACAACACTATATCAAAGGCAAATGCATTGCCATCATTCTTCTGAAGCACAAAGGTCTTGCTCTCAGCATGGAATGGAAGTTTCCCGTTGGAAACTTGGGAAATTTAGCAGCAGCTACTTGCCTTTCTGCAGCTTAATCAGTCAGGCACCAATCTCTGGGTGTGTGAGGGGGCGTTTTCATATCTCACCTCCGGGTACCGTTTATCAGCAGTTGCTGTCTCAAGTCTTTCAAGCTTCCTCAACATTTATTTGATGGGAATTAGTTTTATATGTCACAAGATTATCTGTCTTTGGTTATAAAAAGAGCAAAATGTTCTTCACCCCTTTTCATCAGGATCACAAAAGTCTGTGTCCAGGTTGAAGTTAGTGTTCTGCCGGATCCCCAAGATCAAAACTTTTATCTTCCAATCAATACCCCAGAGTCTGTTGAGCCATGTAAAGGTGGGGCACCAAGCAAGTCACTTCTTAAAAACTGAACTATTTGAGCATTAAATCTTCCATTTATGTAGCATCTCATCACATTTCTTAAAATTTCCCAAATGTTTCACCCACCATTATTTGAACTATTGGGTTTGGTCCCCACTGCAAACTCTATAAACTCATCACTAATTTCATCTCATTCCTTGCTTTGCTTAAAGACTGATCACGACCTCAATATTTGTTTTAATGCCCAACTGAGCTCCTGATCACACATCCTCCCCATCAAAAAGACTGCATACTTCCATCTCGATAAGTTTATTGTAATTGTTGCATCAACCCATGCATTTGTAACTCCCAGTGTCATGCCCAGAGCTAGCATGTTATTTTCTGAACTTCAAACTAATTTCATATTTTAAAACTGGACACAAAAAGGTCACCCAAGGCTATCTGACCTTTGTGTAACAGAAACACGCCCTTGTCTCAAGAGGGAACAAAAAGAACATTCCAGAATGATGCAAGTCAATGCCTGCTGTAATAAGACATGAGTCATCACCAGAAGCTAAGTGTGTCCTGTGATCCAGCCTCAGTTTCACTTTGGCCTGTGAGCAGAACACAGCATACACAGCTCTGCTGCTCATGTCTTCCATGTACATGTTCTCATGTACCCAGTTTAAATGAATGAACTCGCAATGTGTTTATACATGGTCTTGAGTAATTGGCATCTTTATATCATTATAAAGACACATGGCAAGGTGCTCACCCTGGCAGCTAGCTCCAGTACAGGTATGGCATGGTGAACCAAAACAGAAAATGCTGGAAAATCTCAGCAGGTCTGACAGTATTTGTGGAGAGAGAATAGAGCCCACGTTTCGAGTCTGGAAGGCCCTTTGTCAAAGCCGAGGGCAAAGAAAATCAGAAAATATTTATACTATGAGGGTGGGGGGGGGGGGGGGGGGGGGGGCTGTAAAAGGACAAAGGGAGTGTAAATGGAAGATAAAATTGGCTGAGAAAGGTGCTAAAAGTGCCCATTAAGAGATCAGAATGCGTGAATCGCAGAGCAGAGGTATAGATGGTTAAGGCAGTTGGCTGAAAGTTGGGGGGTGGGGGGGGTGTGGGTGGGAGGGGAAGGACAAGAAGAAGAGTGGGAATGGAGAAGTGGAAAAATGGGAGAGAAAGAAGAATGATAAAAATGGATGAATGAGATGAAAAGAAACAGAAGGAAATAAAATAAATGGAAATGGGGTGAAGGTGGAGGTGAAGATCTCTTAATGGACACTTTTAGTACCTCTCTTGGTCATTCCCTTTGTGCTTTCACAGCCCACTCCCCACCTCATAGCTTAAATCTTTTCTGATTTTCTTTGCCCTCAGCTCTGACGAAGGGTCATCCAGACTCGAAATGTTGGCTCTACTCTCTCTCCACAGATGCTGTCAGACCTGCTGAGATTTTCCAGCATTTTCTGTTTTTGTTTCAGATTCCAGCATCCGCAGTATTGTGCTTTTATGACATGGTAAACAGTCTTAGATTATGTTACATGGCATAATTTTGTCAGGCAACAATAGAGTCACAGCAACACTGTTGAAATGATAATATGGTGGCTGCGAAACAAAGTCTTGAAGACAGTGCTCAAATAAAGCACTGGTAGGCAGACTGGTCCCTCATGGTGAGATTGCAGCATACAGCCTGTCAGTCAGGGAGTGGGACAATGCATCGAGTAAACCAGCATTAACTCAGCTCAAATCAGGAAAGATGAGGGACCAGGGTGTGGGCTGGAACAGGGCAGGAGAGGATCAAAGAAAAATAAAAACCCCTCAATAATCAGACGAGAGAATGTTGCAATTATAATACGCAGAGCTTCTGAAAAGCAGCCAAAGCGACACTCATCCCATGTACTAGAGGAGAAGGAAGGTCAAAGAGATATTGTCAGAATGTGCACAAAATTCCCTGATTAAGATGCAGCTGACTTACTATGCGAATTCAGAATGTTTAAATAGCATGCAGACCGCAAGAAACTACAAAAGGTCGTGAATGTAACCCAATCCATCACGCAATCCAGCCTCCCATCCATTGACTCTGTCTACACTTCCCGCTGCCTCGGAAAAACAGCCAGCATAATTAAGGACCCCACGCACCCCGGACATTCTCTTTTCCACCTTTTTCCGTCGGGAGAAAAAGATACAAAAGTCTGAGGTCACGTACCAACCGACTCAAGAACAGCTTCTTCCCTGCTGCTGCCAGACTTTTTAATGGACTTACCTCGCATTAAGTTGATCTTTCCCTACACCCTAGCTATGACTGTAACACTGCATTCTGCACTCTCTCGTTTCCTTCGCTATGAACGGTATGCTTTGTCTGTATAGCGCGCAAGAAACAATACTTTTCACTATGTTAATACGTGTGACAATAATAAATCAAATCAAAGCTACCTGGAGCCATGCACAGACCATACACAACAGGGTAACTTCAACCAAGAAGAATGACCACCTGGAATACCATTGGAAATGCGTACACGAGGTGATTGACAAACCAGAAAATGACAGTATGCACAATGAGATAAAGAATGGTGAACACATGTTTCACACGTCAATCGCGTGGAAAACAGATGCCATCACACCGTTCGAATTGTTTGCCAAGATTCAAATTATCTGCCCTAAGGAAGTCAGTAATTATTCCTTATTGGCCAAGATTGACCCAAGGAACTGCCAACATCCTACCCTTGTAAATTCTAAGAGACATTATCCACAGACACGGAAGGCCATGGTGAAATTTATAGCTGTGAAACTTTCAGAATACAATGGTTCACTAATCAATCCTCCTGTTTGTTATAATTGTTCTACAATGTGAAGACAAAAAAGTCCAGCAATTGTAACAATGCATGGAATCAGCCTGACCTACAACAGATCAATCTCAGAAATTACTCCTACCACCTCAGTTCATGACCTGTCAAAATATCCAGACGATTTTGACAAAATTGGCAGATTCAAAAGGAGCTGCAACATTACACTTGCAACAAAATGCAAAACTGTCAACAGATCTGTATGTTTTGCACAACTCAAATGCCAGCAGGCGACAAGCAGAAACAATAAAAGATTCCACACTCCAGAAACTGGAAAATCATCAGCTGAGGGCCTGATTCAATTCAGCATGTCCACAAACACCCAAGACCATTTTGGCCGGACCAGGATGAGCTTAGCATCTCGTGGGGAGTTATTTTTAAAGGCAAGCAGGTCATAATACCAGAATCTTTGCGATATGATATTCTTCAACAACTTCTTCACTCTCCCAGGGACACAGATTGGATGAGAAGTCTCACAAGAGACAGTCTATCAGCTGGGTATGAACAGTTACATTGAAGTAGTCATCAAGAAGTGTGAGGCATGTCAAGAGCATTTGCCAAGTCAGCAAAAGAACCATCGATTTCACATGAAGCTCTTGCCCATCTTTGGTCCAAAATTATATCCAACTTCTTTCATGTTAATTGCACTGACTTCATTTTTATATTAATTTTGATTTGTCACATGTATTAGTACACAGTGAAAAGTATTGTTTCTCGCGTGCTATACAGACAAAGCATACCATACACAGAGTGAGTGCAGAATGTAATGTCACAGTCAGAGCTAGGGTGTAGAGAAAGAACAACTTAATGCGAGGTTGATCAGAAGTCTGACGGCAGCAGGGAAGAAGCTGTTCTTGAGTCAGTTGGGACATGACCTCAGATTTCTGTATTTTTTTCCCAACGGAAGAAGGTGGGAGAGTGTATATCTGGGTGCGTGGGGTCCTTAATTATGCTGGCTGCTTTGCTGAGGCAGTGGGAAGTGTGGACAGAGTCAATGAATGGGAGGCTGGTTTGTGTGGTGGATTAAACTACATTCATGACCTTTAGTAGTTTCTTGCGGTCTTGGGCAGAACAGGAGCCATACCAAGCTGTGATATAATCAGAAAGAATGCTTTCTATGGTGCATCTGTAAAAGTTGGAGAGAGTCGTAGCTGACATGCCAAATTTCCTTAGTCGTCTGAGAAAGTAGAAACATCGGTGGGTTTTCTCAACTATAGTGTTGGCATGGGGGGACCAGGACAGGTTGTTGGTCATTTGGACACCTAAAAACTTGAAGCTCTCGACCCTTTCTACTTCGCCCCCATTGATGTAGATAGGGGCATGTTCTCCACTACGCTTCCTGAAGTCAACGACAATCTCCTTAGTTTTGTTGACATTGAGGGAGAGATTAGTGTTGCCGCACCAGTTCAATAGATATTCTCTCATTCCTGTACGCTCATCACGTCATTGTTTGAGATCCGACCCACTATGGTAATGTCCAAAGATGTGCGGGTTAGGTTGATTGGCCAGGTTAAAAATTGCCCCTTAGAGTGCTGAGATGCGTAGGTTAGAGGGATTAGCGGGTACAAATATGTGGGGGTAGGGCCTGGGTGGGATTGTGGTCGGTGCAGACTCGATGGGCCGAATGGCCTCCTTCTGCACTGTAGGGTTTCTGTGATTCTGTCGTCAGCAAACTTGAAAATCGAATTGGAGGGGAATTTGGCCACACAGTTATAGGGATAAGGTGTATAGTAGGGGGCTGAGAACACAGCCTTGTGGAGCACTGGTGTTGAGGATGATCGTGGAGGAGGTGTTGCTGCCTATCCTTACTGATTGTGGTCTGTGGGTTAGGAAGTTCAGGATCCAGTCGCAGAGGGAGGAGCCGAGCCCCAGACCAGGGAGTTTGGAAATGAGTTTTATAGGAATAATGGTGTTGAAGACGGAGCTGTAGTCAATAAATAGGAGTCTGACATAGGTGTCTTTGTTATCCAGGTGTTCCAGGATTGAGTGCAGGGCCAGGGAGATGGCATCTGCTGTGGACCTGTTGCGGTGGTTGGCAAACTGTGTGGATCCAGGCAGTCCAGAAGGCTGGAATTGATTCGTGCCATGACCAACCTTTCGAAGCACTTGATAATGATGGATGTCAGAGCCACCGGCCGATAGTCATTAAGGCACGCTGCTTGGCTTTTCTTTAATACTGGGATGATAGTCGTCTTCTTGAAGCAGATAGGGACCTCAGATTTTTGTAAACAGACCTTGAAGATGTCTGCGAATATCCCCGCCAGCTGATCCGCCCACGATCTGAGTGCTCGTCTGGGTACCCCATCTGGGCCAGTCCCTTTCCGTGGGTTGACCATGGAGAAAGCTGCTCTGACATCTGCAATGGTGACCTCAGTACAGGTTCATCCGAGACTTCTAGGTAGAGGGCGTGCTTTCGCTGACCTCTTGCTCAAAACGGGTGTAGAATGCATTGAGCTCATCAGGGAGGGGTGGGTTGGTGCCGGCGATTTTACATGCCTTCATCTTGTAGCCTGTTACGTCTTGCTGACCTTACCATAGTTGGCGGGGGTCCGTGTGGCTGGCCTGGAACTCTAACTTGGTCCGATACTGTCTTTTGGCATCTTTGATGGATCTCCTTAGATCGTACCTGGCTTTCTTGTATAGATGTGGAAACCTTTTTCTTGTATAGGTCAGGGTCGCCTGACTTGAACGCCTCAGACCTAGACTTCAGCAAGCAGTGGATATTCCTGTTCATGCATGCTTTCTGGTTGGGAAACATGTGGATTTGCTTCTTTGGCACACAGTCTTCTACACACTTATTAATGAAGTCAATTACTGTTGTGGCATATTCGTTCAGGCTGGTCGCAGAGGTTTTAAATACTGACCAGCCCACTGACTCTAAGCAGTTGAGTAGGAGATCATCCAATTCCTCAGACCAATTGGCTACTTTACCAAATAGCCTATTATCCGACAATTGCACAATACGGCAAGGACAACTGCCGTGCGTATCAAGTGCTATTTTCAGTTATTTGATTATAGAGATCGTAGATAAATGCGCAATTCATTGGTAAGCCATTTCAGAATGAGAGAGAAGTGGAATATTGATCACACCACTTCCCCATATTACCCAGATTTAACAGCCTGGCTGAATGAATGATTCTCACTATGAAATCCCTAATTCTCTAATGCAGACAGACCAAGCAAGATGTACACATTGCAATGTTACATCTGGTAGCAACACCTTTAGTACAATTATTCCATCACTAACAGAGATGATGGTTAGCAGGCCATTGTGTACCAATTTACCTACTTTTACCCATTCTACTCTCCCAGAAACTAAAGATTAACATTTTTTAAACTGCATGAGATAATGACTGATGTGCATGATAAAAATGCAGGTACGGAATTGCCAAGTTTACAGGTGGGACAAGTTCACATCCAGGGTCCTATAGAAGCTATGTGGCAACCTGCCGAAGTGGCAAGGATTTGTTCAGAACCAAGATCCTACAAGTCATTACACACAAGCTCAACGGTGAGGTGAAATCAAAGAATCAAGAAGTGTTAACCCATAACACAGAATGTCGGATCCATCCCAGTTCCTCAACCACTGTACAGTCCTATTGTATCCAGGACAAGATCTCAAATGCAACCAGGAACAATATCCACAGATCACTGTGATCAATTAAGAAATCTACAGACAAGCTTACCATTACAAGATCTCGGCATACCAGCTGATTACCTCTACGTTTTAGAGACTCCCAGATTCACCAGTTCGACACATTTATGTAATTGTACCTAAACAAGTATTATAAATAGACATTCTTGTTTTGGTGGGGGAAATATCTTTAAAAAAGCGAAATGCCGGAATATGCTTTTCAGGGATAGCATCATGCCTTCACTGGAAGGCAAGTGTGTCATGCGATTCATCCTTATTTTCACTTTGGCCTGTGAACAGAAAACAGCAATGCTGCTGATGTCTTCAAGCTTTCTGTCCATGTATGTATGTTCTCATATGTCTCATTTAAAGAAATACACCCACGTGTTTCTGCAATGTTTTACAACTGATTGATACCTTTATCTTATAAAACATGACAATGCCTTCCCTGAAGCCAATAAAAAGATATTATCTGATTTGAATGGGTGACTTTAAAGCAATTGGCTTAGCACTGCCTGCTTTAAACCCTCAAAGTGTTAACCCATAACACACAATATCGATTCAACATAAACATTGCCCCTTATTTGGGAAGTAAGAGCTTGTGGAATGTCACTTGGCGAAGTAGTCATGTTGTTGTCTGCCTTTAAAAAACAGCTAAGACCTGTTTGCAGGCAGTTCTACCAAAGCCATCAAATCGTCAGTTCAAGCAGTCTACTAACCAGGCTTGGAGTTCACCGGAGAACCAATCGTCTAGCAATCCAACTGAAAGGAACTTCACACTCTGCTAGTCATTTGCTTTACAAGACCTTCCACTCAACTTTAAAGCATCAAAACCATCCAAGCAACTGTCTGCCATGTGGGAGACCGGAGATTGTAAGCCAGAAACAGTGATAACTACAATCTGTGATAGACTTTTATCTGCATCTAGTCTGTGTGTGTCTGGGTGAGATCAAGTACATGGAGTAAGAATAAATAACCTTTATTTTAAACTCACCAGAGCTTGCTGTTGTTATTTAATTAGATTACACACTCCAAGGGTAAGAAAAGACACACAACTCCCCAGTGCTCCTTCCCTGTTGGATGAGCCTCTACTCGCTTAATAGGGGAGCTTGTATTCTTCAAGAACCACAGGAGATCTATTGACGGTCCCCTGTGGCCATCACAACTCTACCTTCCACTCCTAATTCAAGAACTCCCTGGCCAAGCTTTTACCTCAGAAGCTATTTTTGTCTGATTACACTTCTGTGAAGCATTTTGGATCTTTTTTCTATGTTAAAGGTGGCATACAAATGAAAGTAATTCTAGTGGTTGTTTGATTAAGTCAATGAATGCAGTGTGTGGCTCTGCATGGCAAGATTCCGGAAAAAGGCATGAAAAAAGTGACACTTCTGGTGGCTTTGGTAGAAGTAGGAATATCGATTTGGGCAACGGAACATGCCAGACAGTTTGAATTGTACCACGGACCTTTCCATCTACATTGTTTAATGTCTGAAGGATGGCTCCTCCAACAATGCAGCACTTCCCATGCACAGCTCTGCAGTGTCAGTCTAGATTTTGCACCAGGGGAAACTATTTGGAAGTTGTCCGTTACCTAATTAGTGAGTCGGCATTCACCTGGGTTCAAGCCCACCTTCTTGTACCAGTGTCATATCCCTATGTAGCTCTTCCTTGCCCTACCTGTGTGGAGGGTCCAGGTGCAGGTGTGGACTGTGTTACCATGGTAACTGCCCCGCTCTGAGCTGTGGATGCTGTGGTCGCAGTGTTTGTTGTTCCTGCTGTTGCTGTTTCACCGTGCACACTTTCAGGGATACCTTGCGCGTTCACAGCAGGTGGCTGGACTGTGGAGTTGGAGGGAGAGAGAAAAAAATAAAATCGTACAAGACAACTGATTTCATTAGGTTTTGCCTGTGATAAATTCATCACCACAGTTAAAACAAAAGACACGCATTCTCATAACATTTTTCACAACCTCAAGACTTCCTATCGCACTCGAGACAATTTGCACTCAACAATGTCCCACAAGCAGCAATGTGATAACAAACAGAATAATCTGCTTTTGTTTTGTTTGATTGAGGGTTAAATGTTGACCAAGACACTAAAAAGAACTCTCCTGCTCTGAAGTACTGCCGTGGAATCTTTTATATTGACTTGAGAGCAGATAAGGCCTTGATTTAATGTCTCATTTGAAAGACTATCACCAGGACTGCAGCACTCCCCACGCATTGGGAGAATCAGCCTAAACTTTTGTGCTCAGGCCCACAATCACTGAGTCAGAGGCAAAACTACTAACAACTGAGCCACAGCTGGCACTCACTCAGTTACAAGCAGTTAACTCACGTGTCAGTTATATAACTTCACAACAAAGGATTAAAAGTTGACATACAATGAAATGACCATTTAGGTGAGGCCCCTTGAGCCGTTCCACTTTTCAATCGGATCACTGTTAATCTGGATCTCAACTGCATCTACCGCCTTAGTTCTGTGGTCATAAGGAGCTGTGGTCGCAAAGAGTTAATCAGTAAACCAAACTATTCCCAATGTTCTCATTCCTGCTGCACACTTGCCTTGGTTTGCCGCAATGTTTGCTGTGGTGGTTGTAGAAGTGTTGGTGGTGTTGGTTTCTGATGTCTCGTGGGGAGGATTTGAACACCTGACTGGCACTTCTACAAACTCGAGTTTGTGGGTCTGAGTTTCTGAATTCATGGTAGCAACTCGAGGTGCTGCAACTAAAGTTGACCCTGAATTTACGAGCTGTTGTGCTTGCTGCGTCACCATGCCACTGGGGGAGGCAATGATTGTGACACGGTTTGGCTCAGACACCGGCTGAAATAAATTCACAGATACAGATCAGAGATGCAAAGAGAGACCATGTCACCCATTCATTGCTCTTCACCCATTTTAAACTATTGGAAGGTGCATAGCAGCATAGTAAAAGCAATTGCATCAAAGAGCAAAGTTTTCTGGGATATTTTAACAGATCAGCATGAAGAATCATAAGTAAACACAATACAAACTAAAATATAAAGACATGATCTGAACAGAGCTAATCTTACTCCAGTAGGAGGGTGTTCAGGCTGGCCAAGGACTAGGGAGAAATTTGGTGCTCACTACATTTGTCTCTAATTCACATTCTGGGACAGCGATATCCATAAATCCGATTTTTTCACTGACACTACTAAACTGCTTCCCTTAGAACCACAGAATTATAAAAAAGTTATGGCACAGCAAGTGGCCATTCACCTCATCATGCCTGTGCTTGCTGAAAAGAAAAACTAGCTGTCCATTCTAATCCCACCTTCCAGCACCAGGTCTATAATCTTGGGAGGTTATAGTTGTCCAGATATCTTTTAAATAAATTGTGTGTTTCTACTTCAACCACCAATCGGGGCAGCAAATTTAAGACATCTATCACCCTCTGGGTGGAACCATTATTCCTTATATCCCCTCTAATCCTTCTACTGACCATTTTAAAGCTGTACCTCTTGGTAACCTCTCCACTAAGAGAAATAAGTCTTCCCTGTCTATTCTATCTCTGCCTCTCAATTTTGTACACCTCAATCAATTCACCCCTCAGCCTCCTCTACTCGAATTAAGGAAATTAATCTGAACCCAATTAAAATTTTCCTCAGCTGCAATTTCCCAGCCTTGACAACATTCTTGGAAATCTCGCCTATGCTCTCTCCAAAGCAACTGTGCCCATTTTGTAATGTGGTGACCAGAATTGTATGCAAAAGTCTAGCTGTAGGCTAATCAGAGTTTCATACAGCTCCAGCATTACATCCTTGCCTTTGTATTTTATCCCTTGTGCAAGAAAGAAAAACATTCCCTTATGCCTTCTTTAACACCTTATCCACCCATCTGCCACCTTCAGGGACCCAAGGACATGCACTCCAAGGTCGCTTCTCAATATTGTCCAGTTTGAGCATTCCCTTGCTTTGTCTGCCCTCCCAAAATGCGTAACCTCACACATCTCCAGATTGAATTGCATTTGCCACTTTTCCACTCTGTCAACCAAACCATGAATTCACCCTGGAGTCCACAGCTGGCCTCTTCACTATCATGGACAATTTTTGAGTCAACTGCAAATTTACAGTAACAGGCAGCTTGCAAACAAGGTTGCATCAATGATCGAGCCCACGCCTCCTGGTTCTACATTCAGCCAAATGTATTTTACAATCTAACCTAGTTGTTTGCGGTTCAACAGATAGTCACATTAATTATCTGCGTGCTGCTACAGGCAAATCCAGCGGTTTTAACACCCACCCCTCCCCCTCGACAACCACCTAACCAATTTTCACTCAAGGGTCACATGAAGTCTGAGGTAATATAGTAGGTTCGCAACAGGAAAAAGTTTGTGAAGCACTGATCTACCTTGCTAAAGTCACAACACGCCTATTGAAATGGATCAACAATTTTCAAGGTTTGGGGTTTTCCATAATTTCATGGTGTGGTGGGGGCATAATGTTGTGTTCCAATGGAGTTCCTACCTGAATGGTGATGATGGGAGCTGTGGAAGTGGTTCCAGTTACAGCAGTAAGTTTCTGAGTGGTGTTGGGGGATGCACTGATTATCTGGCCAGTAAGGTTAGCGATGGTACCAAGGGTGGCAATGGGTGTGTTGAGTGTGGGTGCAACAGTGGACACTCCTGCAAGTGTGGTGCCCATGGTACCTGCTATCGTCCCCAATGTGGTGGCACCTAACAAAACAATTTAAAATAAATCAGCAAAAAGTTAGAGACGTTGAATGACAGTTTACAATCAATTCCAAATTCTAAAGTCAAAAATTACATTGAACCAAACTGTCAGTTCTTTTTTGCTTTTGGGTTATTGACTTATGAGGAACATTTGTAGACCATCGTTTAAATTTTTATTTTTAGGCAATTTCACCCTTTAATTTTTGTGTTTCTATTGCCTATTCTTTGTCCATCAGGCCTGACATCTGAAGATGATCCAACAATAGGCAAGAACACAACTCCAGCTCTCTCCTGGAGGCTTGCAACAAGGCAATGTAGTGATCATGAGCACAAAATCTTGCTATTATTTCTCCAGTCTTTAGTCCATGAATTTCAGCATCAATTATAGTGACATACTGGCTGAGACTGGCTAATCAAAAGCAAGATCTTCCTGACCTCTATGGGACAATGTGGCACTGGCTACAGTATTTGTCCATTGAGCCATCCATCTTACCAAGTTTCCTCCTAATCATTTTATTTATTCATTTAAAGGATGTGGGCGTCGCTGGCTAGGCCAGCCTTTATTGTCCATCCATAGTTGCCCTTCAGGTGGAGGCGAACTGCCTTCTTGAACCGCTGCAGTCCGAAGTTTAGGTACACCCACAGTTCCGTTCGGGAGGAAACTCCAGGATTTTGACCCAGCGACAGTGAAGGAACGGTGATGTATTTCCAAGTCAGGATGCTAGGTGACTTGCAGGGGGACCTCCACAAGAAATAGAAGCAGGAGTCTGCTCTAAATGATGCTGCAAGATTTACCAATGAGCAGAGACAAGCAGACTGGGAATCCTCAACGTTGTTACACACTGGTGTCAGCTAACTCACAAGAAATAGAAGCAGGAGTAGGTCACCAGCTCCTTCAAGCCTACCCCACCATTCAGTATGATCGTGGCTGATCTATGCCAACCTCAACTCCTTTCCTGTGGCATTTCCCCATAGCTCTCTATTCCCCGATCTATCAAATATTTATCCACTTTTACTTTAAATACTTCTAACCATCCAGCTCCACCACCCTTGGGGACAGAGAATTCACCACCCTGTGAGGAAAATTGCTACTCACCGGAGTTTTAAATGCCTTGCTCTTTATTTTGTAGCTACGTCCCCTTGTTTGAGACTTTCCTACTAGTAAAAACATCTTACTACCTATCCTGTCAAGCCCCCTCAAGATCTTGTATGCTCGAATAAGGTCACCCTCACTCTTCTAAACTCCAAGGAATACAGACCCAGACTATTTAGTCTCTCTTGATAGGACAAACCTCTCATCCCAGGAATTAGCCTGGTGAATCTCCTTTGGACTGCCTCCAATGTTATTATATCCTCTTTTAGGAAAGGGTACCAAAACTACACGCAGTATTCCCAGGTGAGGCCTCACTAACACCCTGTACAATTGCAACAATACCTTCCTATTTTTAAACTCCAACCCCTTTGCATTTAAGGCCAAAATGTTGTTTGTCTTCTTAACTACTTGTTGGACCTACCTGCTGGCTTTTTGTGATTTATGCAACCAGAGCACCGAGATCTTCTCACTCACCTGCAGTCTCTCTCCATTTAGATAATACTCTTCTTTTTGATTCCTCCTAATTAAGTGTCTAATCTCACACTTCCCCACATTATCTCCATTTGCAAGGTTTTCGCCCAGTCACCCAATCTATCTATATCCCACTGCAGATTCACAATAACCTCACCACAATCTGCCTTTCCACCCATTTTTGCATCATCGGCAAATTTGGAAATCTTACATTCTGTTCCTTCCTCCAGGTCATTAATGTAAATAGTGAACAATTGCGGGGCCCTGCGGTACTCCACTAGTTACATCTTCCAATTCTGAAAAGGACCCATTTATTCCAACACTCTATTTTCTATGTGATACACAGTAAGAGTTTTAACAACACCAGGTTAAAGTTCAACAGGTTTATTTGGTAGCAAATGCCATTAGCTTTCGGAGCCCTGCTCCTTCGAAGGAGCAGGGCTCTGAAAGCTAATGGCATTTGCTACCAAATAAACCTGCTGGACTTTAACCTGGTGTTGTTAAAACTCTTACTGTGTTTACCCCAGTCCAACGCCGGCATCTCCACTTCCAGGCGATAGCCAGTTTTCAATCCATGCTAACACACTTCCTCCAATTTCATGAGCTTTTACTTTATGCACCAGCCATTTATGCAGCATCTTGTCAAATGCCACAGGTTCCCCTCTACCTACTCTCCGTTACATCCTCAAAGAATTCTAGAAAATTTTTTGAACACGATTTACCTTTTATAAAATCATGTTGACTAGGTTTGATTATAGTCAGCTTTCCTAAACGATTAGCTATTTCCTCTTTGATTACTGATTCCTGCTCCAGGTGGCGGTGTTCCCAGGTTATTTACTGCTCTTGTCCTTCTAGATGAATGTGGTCACGGGTTTGGAAGGTGCTGCCTAAGGAACCTTGGAGAGTTCTTGAAGTGCATCTTGTAGATTTTACATACGGCTGCCACTGTTCATCGGTGGAGGGATTGACTGTGGAAGGGGAAGCAATCAACTGGGCTGCTTTGTCCTATCTGGTGTCGAATTCTTGAGTGTTGTCGGAGCTGTACTCATCCAGGCAAGTGGAGAGCATTACATTACACTCCTGACTTGTGCCTTGTAGACAGACGTCTGCCACTTCCTTTCAGAATGCTTCCTGTTCTTTTCAAAGTACTAGGACTGACCTGCTCAAGGTCACAAATGCCATCCTTTCAGTATCACTAATGGTACCATATCCATCTTTATCCTCTTCAGCCTCTCTATGGTTATCATTTTATGTGCCTTCATTGTCATTCCTCTATGGTACTGTCATCACTTGACTCGACACATTTCCACCCCAATGTAGCAAGCACATCTTCACCAATGACTCCTCAGCCAAGTCACAATGAAGACAGTGTGCGTTCACCTCTGTGACATTGTCTGACTTGCCTCCACTGATGCCCTCAGCCAGCTCTTAACTCCAGGCATGATTTCTTCACTAATCTCTATTCTCCTTAATCCCATACTGCACAAATTTATCATTCCACTCCCTTATTGTTCCCATTTTCACCAATTAAATTCATAATCCTTGAATCTATCCATAATTCCTTACACAACTTGACTCCTTCCTCTTTTGCACTCTCCTTCAGTCCTAAATATCAGTGCACCTTCTTATTCCTCGACTCTAGCTTCTCCTTCTGCCTGCCCCTCAGCTGGCTGGGCCTTACTTTATAATGTTCGCTTTTACCCCGTGCCCTGCCCCTCGCTGTATTTTAAAAGGCTTAAAATGCATCTCCCATCACGGTTTGGTGGCCGTGTCTCGGAAATGTTTTGGGACATTTTATAACGTCTACACAAGAACAACAAAAATTAACTGCACGTGACATAGTTAGTACCTGTGGTCCCCTTTACTACCAAAGTTGTAAGTGCTGGTTTGGTGGCAGATACAGTCACTGGGGTGATCAGCCTGACTCCACTAACTGGTGTACCGGAGATTGTTCGCAGGATAGTGCCAGGCTGCCCTGCAGCTCCTTTCAGCAATACCTGGAGAGGGAGTGGGGTGGTGAGGAAGAGAACAGAGAAGTATTTTAAAAGAAGTTAGGCTTCACTATGTAAGGAGCAAGTACAAGGCAAACCAGCTTCCATGCTCAAAATAGTTAAAACAGTAAGATGAAGCTCTTTCTGATTCTTAATTCTATTTGCCAGCAAATGCTAGCAGTTTTGGATTGGAGCAGGTCCCTTGATGTCAGCCAGAGGTAATATCTACCTGAGGGAGGAAAGTAAGATGTTTTCCTTCCCGATGTATGGTCTCTGTTGGATTTGTAAAGAAGAAAGCACATCAACAGTCATGGGATGAACAACATCAGAAACAACTCCTAATCTTCTGGATGATGGATGCTTAAACACTTGATACTTAAAGATTGATGAAACTTTCCAACCCATTTATCTCCTAGGCCCAACAGTGTAGTGTTTCCCAGTGCTCAGCACTTTGCTTCTCTCCCCCTCCCCCATCAAGTTTCCTTCTATTCTCTCAAATTCTCAGTAATTATTTCGCCAAGTAATTAGAATATTCCCCTTCTTTATTGGCCATGCTAAGTTGCCCCTTAGTGTCCAAAGGTGTGTAGATTAGGTGGATTAGCCATGGTAAATGTGTGAGGTTACAGGCAGAGCGGGGTCATGGGCCTGGGTAAGATGCTCTTTCGGAGAGTTGGCACAGATTTGATGGGCCAAATGGTCTCCTTCTGCATTGTAATGATTCTATGATAATTGGGTTTCTTGACAAAAAAAGTATTGTGCACAGCATATTTAAAAGTGCCTGACCCAACAACTTACTTGTGATTGTTACCTTTCTTTTGAGGGGAATGGAGCAGAAGAAAATTTAAGAACAAAAAAGGTTCAACAGTCTGCGTCCTGTACGAACCTGGGTAAGTCCCTGTTGTCCTGTCTGCAATTTGGGCACAGCAGTGATGAATTTTGTCGGTGTTCCAGTTCCTGATGTCATTACTTTTGTGGTGATGATGGTAATTGGAGATTTCATACCAGGACTTCCTGTGACACCTGAAATAGCAGACAAAGAAACCAATGTGAAATTCGAGTCAATCATCCCATTTTACTACATTACTAGATTTCTTTAGCTCAACTGGTAGATGAAGCAGTAGAGCTGCACTTCTCCCCGTGTCTGCGTGGGTTTCCTCCGGGTGCTCCAGTTTCCTCCCACAGTCCAAAGGTGTACGGGTTAGGTGAATTGGCCATGCTAAATTGCCCCTTAGTGTCAGAGGGACTAGCTAGGATAAATGCATGGGGTTATGGGGATAGGGCCTGGTTGGGATTGTGGTTGGTGCAGACTCGATGGGCCGAATGGCCTGCTTTTGCACTGTAGGATTCTATGATTTCTATAGCACCTTGCACAACCTCAGGATGCCCCAATGAATTGCTTTGAAGTATAGTCATTTGTTGCAGTGCAAGGAATACAGCAACCAATTTGCACACAGCAAAAGCCCACAAAATCCAAAGTGGTAAATGACAAGATAATGTGTTTTAGTGATATTGCTTGAGGAATAAACATCTGAACACCTAGAGTCATTGAGGTTTACAGCATGGAAACAGACCCTTCAGCCCAACTTGTCCATGCCGTCCTCTTTTCTTTTAAAAACGATTAAGCTAGTCCCAACTGTCCGCATTTAGCCCATATCCCTTGATAGCCATCTTACTGATGTAACTATCTAAACTCTTTTCAAAAGACAAAATTGTACCCGCCTCTACCACCACCTCTGGCAGCTTGTTCCAGATACTCACCACCCTCTGAGAACAAATTGCCCCTCTGGACCCTTTTGTATCTCCCCCTCTCACCTTAAACCTATGCCCTTTAGTTTTAGACTCCCCTATCTTTGGGAAAAGATATTGACTATCTAGCTGATTTATGCCTCTCGTAATTTTATAGACTTCTACAAGGTCACCCTTCAGCCTCCTACGCTCCAGAGAAACAAGTCCCAGTCTATCCAGCCTCTCCTTATAACTCAATCCATTAAGTCCCTGTAGCATCCTAGTAAATCTTTCCGCACTCTTTCTAGTTTAATAATATCCTTTCTATAATAGGGTGGCCAGAACTGTACACAGTATTCCAAGTATGGCTATATCAATGTCCTGTACACTTCAACAAGACGTCCCAACTCCTGTATTCAATGTTCTGACCAATGAAACCAAGCATGCTGAATGCCTTCTTCACCACCTTGTCTACCTGTGACTCCACTTTCAAGGAGCTATGAACATATACCCCTAATTCTCTTTGTTCTATAACACTCCCCAACACCCTACCATTAACTGAGTAAGTCCGGCCCTGGTTCAATCTACCAAAATGCAACACCTCGCATTTATCCAAATTAAACTCCATCTGCCATTCGTCAGCCCACTGGCCCAATTGATCAAGATGCCATTGCAATCCGAGATAACCTTCTTCATTGTTCACTATGCCACCGATCTTGGTGTCATCTGCAAACTTACAAACCATGCCCCCTAAATTCTCATCCAAATCATTAATATAAATGACAAATAACAGTGGACCCAACACTGATCCCTGAGGCACACCGCTGGTCACAGGCCTCCAGTTTGAAAAACAACCCTCTGTCTTCTATCATCAAGCCAATTTTATATCTATTTGGCTACCTCACCCTGGATCCCGGTGAGATTTAATCTTATGCAACAACCTACCTGAAGGTTGGAGGGTGGCAAATGATGCGCCTTTGTTTAAAAAGGGCTGCAGGGAAAAGCCTGGGAATTACAGGGCAGTGAGGCTCACATTAGCCCTATGGGGCAGCACGGTAGCACAGTGGTTGGCACTGCTGCCTCACAGCGCCAGGGACCTGGGCTCGATTCCCGGCTTGGGTCACTGTTTGTGTGGAGTTTGCACGTTCGCCCCGTGTCTGTGTGGGTTTCCTCCAGGTGCTCCAGTTTCCTCCCACATTCTGAAAGACATGCTGGTTAGGTACATTGACCCGACCAGGTGCCAGACTGTGGCGACTCGGGGAATTTCACAGCAACTTCATTGCAGTGTTAATGTAAGCCTTACTTGTGAGTAATAAATAAACTTTTAAGTGGAAACATTAACAAGCGAGTTCCCTGGGAAACAGCCTCAAATGGTGTGTCCTCCAGTCCTCGAAAGCAACAATCAAATCAAGACTGCTTCAGACCTCAAATAAGACCTTGGGCACTATAAGGATCTGTGCTAGGACCCCAACTGTTCACATTATATATTAATGATTTGGACAAGGGAACTAAATGTATTATGATACACAGTTGGGTGGGAGGGTGAGCTATGAAGAGGAGGTAGAGATGCTTTAGCATGATTTGGACAAGCTGAGTGAGTGGGCATATGCATGGTAGATTCCGTATAACATGGACAAATGTGAGGTTATCCACTTCGGTAGCCAAAAATAGGAAGACAGATTACTTGCCTGGGTGTAAATTGAGAGAGCTGGATATTCAGCGAGACCTTGGTGCCCTTGTGCATTAGCTGCTGAAAGCAAGCTTGCAGGTAGTGAGCAATAAAAGCGGCAAATTGTATGTTGGTCTTAATAGTGAGACGGTAGAGTATAGAAACAGGGATGTTTTGCTGCAATTGTATAGGGTGTTGGTGAGGTCACACCCTGGTGTGTTGTGCGCCATTTTGGTGTCCTTATCGGAGGAAGAATGTTCTTGCTACTAAGGGTTGGCACGATGGTTAGCACTGCTGCCTCACGCTGCAGGAAAGGATGTCCCGAGGCATGATACATTGGGGAGACCATGCAGACGCTATGGCAACGGATGAATGAACACCGCTCGACAATCACCAGGCTGGAGTGTTCTCTTCCTGTTGGGGAGCACTTCAGCAGTCACGGGCATTCAGCCTCTGATCTTCAGGTAAGCGTTCTCCAAGGCGGCCTTCACGATATATGACAATGCAGAATCGCTGAGCAGAAACTGATAGCCAAGTTCCGTACATGAGGATGGCCTCAACCGGGATCTTGGGTTCATGTCACACTATCTGTAACCCTCACGACTTGCCTGGACTTGCAAAATCTCACTAACTGTCCTGGCTGGAGACAATACACATCTCTTTAACCTGTGCTTAACCCTCTCTCCACTCACATTGTCTGTACCTTTAAGACTTGATTACCTGTAAAGACTCGCATTCCAACTATTATTTTGTAAATTGAGTGTGCGTCTATATATGCCCTGTTTGTGAACACAACTCCCACTCATCTGATGAAGGGGCAGTGCTCCGAAAGCTTGTGGCTTGTGCTACCAAATAAACCTGTTGGACTTTAACCTGGTGTTGTGAGACTTCTTGCTGTGCCTCAAGTGCCAGGGGTTTCGATTGCCGGCTTGGGTCACTATCTGTCTGGAGTTTGCACATTCTCCCCGTGTCTGCGTGGGTTTCCTCCGGGTGCTCCGGTCTCCTCCCACAGTCCAAAGATGTGCAGGTTAGGGGGATTGGCCATGCTAAATTGCTCCTTCGTGTCAGGGGGACTAGCTGAGATAGTGGTTGGTGCAGACTCGATGGGCTGAATGGCCGCCTTCTGCACTGTAGGATTCTATGCTATAGAAGGGGTACAGCAAAGGTTTACCAGGCTGATTCCATGGTGACAGGGTTGTCATACAAGGAGAGACCAAGTCAGTTAGATTTATATTCATTGGAGTTTAGAAGAGCAAAGGGATCTCATAGAAACTTATAAAATTCTGACAGGATTAGATAGGGTAGATTCAGAAAGAATGAATGTCCCCAATGGTGGTGAGAGTCCAGAACTAGGGGTCACAGTTTGAGGACAAGGGGTAGATCTTTTAGGACTGAGGTGAGGAGCAATTTCTTCACCCAGAGGGTGGTGAATCTTTGGAATTCACTACCACAAAAAGCAGTTGAAGCCAAAACATTGAGAGATTTTAAAAAGGAATTTGATAGAGTTCTTGGGGCTAAAGAGATCAAGGGATATATGTGTGTGTATACATATATATTATATATATATATTATTCTGAGGGGCATAGATAAGGTGAACAGTTGGAAGCTTTTTCCCAGGGCAGAAATGACAACGACAAGGGGGCACAAGTTCAAGGTAAGGGGGAAAGGTTCAGTAGAGATGTGTGGGGGAAAGTGGTGGGGGCCTGGAATACACTGCCAAGTGAGGTAGTTGAGGCAGACATGTTAGCGACATTTAAGACTTATCTGGATAGACACTTGAACAGGCAGATAGTAGAGGGACACAGGTGGTTGGTTGGGATAGGACAACATGATTAGCACAGTGGTGGAGGAGAGGAGGAGGTGGTGGAGACAGGATCAGGGTATTGAATTTGATGCTCAGCCTTGATCATAATGGATGACAGAGCAGGCTCGAAGGGCCGAATGGCTTTCACCTGTTTCTATGTATGTTTTTTTTCCTGCCCCCATTTCCCATCTGGTATTCCAACAAAGAAGGTGACAATTTATGCATAAAAATGATGAGGAGTTGCCTTCTGCTGTGGCACAGTGTCATGGGTTGGCAGTAAATCCTGTACTCTCCCTAAGCTACTATCATTCAGATGTGAGCACTGGGAGGCAGGCAGGCGAGTCGCAACCTAACTACCTGCAGCTGAGCTTGCCTCTCCTAACTCTCAGGGGCTGTTCCATAGTGTTTTTCACTTAGATTATTGTAGAAACAGTCTTGATGATGAAATACCAAGATCAGTAGCCTTTGAGGGTAAAGTCAGGAGTTGAAATCTTATTTTGACATCCCTCCTACAGGATGCAACAAAAAACTAAATCTAGCTGGACTGAGTGCACCAAAGTGGGATCAAGGTATTAAAAACTCAGCTCACTCGCTCACCTTGCACCAACTGTGGAAAAGAACTGGCACCATCATGGGAAACTTGCTGCTTAGCTTGTTCCTACCTTACAGTTAAAGGAGGGTATGACAAAAGGTAGGACTGGGATGAAAAATTGTAAACTGACGCAAAAATATTGGATTGAAAATAAAAACAATGCACATTATCTATTTGGTGCACCGTATTATATAGAATCTATAGCACAGGAAACGGCCAATCGGCCCAACAGGCCTATGCCAGTGCTTATGCTCCAGGCACGTCCCCTTCCACTCTACTAGCATATCCGACTATTCCTTTCTCTCTCACGCGGTTATTTGATTCTCCCCTTAAATGCATCTATTTTAATCACCTCATTTCTGTATGCGGTACTGAGTTCCATTTTCTTAACCACTCACTGGACATTCATTATTGATTTATTGGTGACTATATTTATGCTGTCAATAGGTCTCCAACTCCTGACAGGGGGACCTTTCTTCCGCCTCCAGTATTTTCCCTCCGGCTCCTTACCCGCTCTTGATCTTTCCGTTGAGAACTGTTGACATTACATCAGCCACCTTCATGTCTCTATTCCCCTCACCCAAAACGATCTGCCTTGGAACTTGCTACACTCTGTTTTCTCAGGCCTAACCCCAACATTGTTGTCAAACCTGCTGACAAGCATGCTGCTGTTGTCTGGTGCACTAACCTCAACTCATTTCTCCTGTACATTGATGACCATGTCGGTGTCCTCCACCACAACTGGAAAATGTCATCATTTATGATCCAAGCTCCCACCCTTCTCTCATCCTCATATGGCCCATCTCTGACACTCTCCTTCTCTTTCTTGATTTCTCCACCTCCATTTTTGGGGATAGGCTGTCTACTAATATTTACTACACATCCACTGACTCTCTGTTACCTCGACTACACTTCCTCACACCTTGTTTCCTGGAAGGACCCCATTCCATTCTCTCCTCATTGGTTCTGATGATGCTACCTTCTACAATGGTGCTTCCGACATGTCTTCCTTTGATGGTCAAACAAGGATTTTCCCCCATTATGGTTGACAAGGCCCTCAACAGTGTCCAACCCATTTCCCACACTTCAGTCCTCAGCCCTTGGCCTCACTACTAGAACTTAATAGGGTTCCCCTTGTCCTCACTTTCCACCCAACCAGCCCCCACATTTAAAGCAACAGCTAACATTTCTGCCAACTTCAATGTGATGTCACCACGAATCACATCCGCCCATCCCTTGCCAGCATTCCAAAGGGACGTGCAGCTCTGAAGAAGTCATTTCAACTCAAAACTTTAGCTCTCTTCACAAATACTGACAGACCTGCTGAATCTTTCTGGCATTTCCTGTTTTTATTCCATAGCAAGAGTTTTAACAACACCAGGTTAAAGTCCAACAGGTTTATTTGGTAGCAAATACCATTAGCTTTCGGAGCGCTGCTCCTTCGTCAGATGGAGTGGAAATCTGCTCTCAAACAGGGCACAGAGACACAAAATCAAGTTACAGAATACTGATTAGAATGCGAATCCCTACAGCCAACCAGATCTTAAAGATACAGACAATGTGGGTGGAGGGAGCATTAAGCACAGGTTAAAGAGATGTGTATTGTCTCCAGACTGGACAGCCCTCAAGTCCAGGAGGCAAGCTGTGGGGGTTACTGATAATGTGACATAAATCCAACATCCCAGTTTAGGCCGTCCTCATGTGTGCGGAACTTGGCTATCAGTTTCTGCTCAGCGACTCTGCGCTGTCGCGTGTCATGACGGCCACTTTGGAGAACGCTTACCTGAAGATCAGAGGCTGAATGCCCGTGACTGCTGAAGTGCTCCCCCACAGGAAGAGAACAGTCTTGCCTGGTGATTGTCGAGCGGTGTTCATTCATCCGTTGTCGTAGTGTCTGCATGGTTTCCCCAATGTACCATGCCTCGGGACATCCTTTCCTGCAGCGTATCAGGTAGACAACATTGGCCGAGTTGCAAGAGTAGGTACAGTGTACCTGGTAGATGGTGTTCTCACGTGAGATGATGGCATCCGTGTCGATGATCCGGCACGTCTTGCAGAGGTTGCTGTGGCAGGGTTGTGTGGTGTCGTGGTCACTGTTCTCCTGAAGGCTGGGTAGTTTGCTGCGGACAATGGTCTGTTTGAGGTTGCGCGGTTGTTTGAAGGCAAGAAGCGGGGGTGTGGGGATGGCCTTGGCGAGATGTTCGTCTTCATCAATGACATGTTGAAGGCTCCGGAGGAGATGCCGTAGCTTCTCCGCTCTGGGGAAGTACTGGACGACGAAGAGTACTCTGTCCACCGTGTCCCGTGTTTATCTTCTGAGGTGGTCGGTGCGGTTTTCCGCTGTGGCACGTCAGAACTGTTGATCGATGAGTCGAGCGCTATATCCTGTTCTTATGAGGGCATCTTTCAGCGTCTGGAGGTGTCTGTTGCGATCCTCCTCATCCGAGCAGATCCTGTGTATATGGAGGGCTTGTCCGGAGGGGATGGCTTCTTTAACGTGCTTAGATATGGCGCTCGACTCATCAATCAACAGTTCTGACGCGCCACAGCGAAAAACCACACCGACCTCCTCAGAAGACAAACACGGGACACGTGGACAGAGTACCCCCCGTCGTCCAGTACTTCCCCGGAGTGGAGAAGCTACGGCATCTCCTCCGGAGCCTTCAACAAGTCATTGATGAAGACGAACATCTCGCCAAGGCCATCCCCACACCCCCACCTCTTGCCTTCAAACAACTGTGCAACCTCAAACAGACCATTGTCCGCAGCAAACTACCCAGCCTTCAGGAGAACAGTGACCACGACACCACACAACCCTGCCACAGCAACCTCTGCAAGACGTGCCGGATCATCGACACGGATGCCATAATCTCACGTGAGAACACCATCTACCAGGTACACGGTACCTACTCTTGCAACTCGGCCAACGTTGTCTACCTGATACGCTGCAGGAAAGGATGTCCCGAGGCATGGTACATTGGGGAAACCATGCAGACGCTACGACAACAGATGAATGAACACCGCTCGACAATCACCAGGCAAGACTGTTCTCTTCCTGTGGGGGAGCACTTCAGCAGTCACGGGCATTCAGCCTCTGATCTTCAGGCAAGCCTTCTCCAAAGCGGCCTTCACGACACACGACAGCGCAGAGCCGCTGAGCAGAAACTGATAGCCACGTTCCGCACACATGAGGACAGCCTAAACCGGGATGTTGGATTTATGTCACATTATCAGTAACCCCCACAGCTTGCCTCCTGGACTTGTGGGCTGTCCTGTCTGGAGACAATACACATCTCTTTAACCTGTGCTTAATGCTCCCTCCACCCACATTGTCTGTATCTTTAAGATCTGGTTGGATGTAGGGATTCGCATTCTAATCAGTATTCTGTAACTTGATTTTGTGTCTCTGTGCCCTGTTTGAGAGCAGATTTCCACTCCATCTGACGAAGGAGCAGCGCTCCGAAAGCTAATGGTATTTGCTACCAAATAAACCTGTTGGACTTCAACCTGGTGTTGTTAAAACTCTTACTGGGTTTACCCCAGTCCAACGCCGGCATCTCCACATCATTTATTCCATAGCAACAGCTCCCTCCACAACACCCAATCCACTCCTTTATCATCCCCAATACAATTCAAAGGATAACACCTGGCTTACCTCCTGTCTCCTCGCTGACCAAGGCCCCAAAACTTCCTTCCACGCAAAAAAGTGATTTACTTGTACTTTTTTCAAATTGGTATCGTGTAGTCACTGCTCACTGGGAAGACTAAATACAGAGGGGGTTGCGAAACATCTCGAAGTCTGTAAGTACGATCCTGATCTTCTGATTGCTTGTCATTTTCATTCACCACTTTTTTTAAAGTTAAGTTTATTTATTAGTGTCACAAGTAGGTTTACATTAACATTGCAATGAAGTTGCTGTGAAAATCCCCTAATCGCCACACTCTGGTGCCTGTTTGGGTACACTGAGGGAGAATTTAGCATGGCCAATGTACCCTAACCAGCACGTCTTTCGGACTGTGGGAGGAAACTGAAGCATCCAGAGGAAATCCACGCAGACCTAGAGAGAATATGCAGACTCCACACAGATAGTGACCCAACGTGGGAATGGAACCGGGGTCCCTGGCGCTGTGAGGCAGCAGTGCTAACCACTGTGCCACCTGTTGCCCTTTTGCTCACATTTCTGCCCTCAGCCTGCATGCAACGTTCCAGCGAAACCCAATGCAAACTGGAGGAACAGCACCTCATCTTCTGATTGGTCACTTTACAGCCTACTGGACTAACACCGAATTCAACAAATTGAGACCATAAACTCGGTCCTTGGTTTTGCATTTTTTGCCAAGCATGTGTCTGTATCTTGTTTTCATGGTTTTGCTTTTTTCAGAGCTGTCTTTTATTCTGCTGTATGAATCTTCTAACTCTGAACCCACACTTTGTTTCTTTACTACAACAATTAGTCCTCCCTTTTTGTTCCATGATATCTCTTATTTAATCTGCCCCCTGCCCCCCAACCTATCCCCACTCTCTCCTTTTTTCTACCTGACCATACCCGACTTTTTAAACAGCATGAAGCCCATCTCACTTCTACCCGTCTTCAGTTTCAAAGATAACATGTTGGACTGGAAATGTTAACTGTTTCACTCTCCACAGGTGCTGCCGGACCTGCTGCGTTTTCTCGCACTGTTACTTCAGATTTCCAGCATCAGTAGTTTTGCTTTTATTATATTTATGCTCCCTTGTTTTGATTGCCTATTGTTTTAAAGGCCGCTGTGAGTCACCTCTCAGACTGTTCTTTTCTTGAGACCCCCAACCTGTTCAGTCTTTCCTGATCGTTAAACCCTCTCAGTACTGGTGTCTGCAAATTATTTTCGTGATATGGAAACCACAACTGATTTAGAGTACTCCGAATGTAGTCTAACCAAGGTTCTGCACAAGTTTAACATATATTCATTGCTTTTCAATTCTATTCCTCTGGAAACAAACTCTGTGCTTTGGTGCATTTCTGAGGCCTTATTAACCTATGTTGCTTTCTTTCATGGGGCATAGATCAGCTAGATAGTCAATATCTTTTCCAAAGGTAGGGGAGTCTAAAATTAGGTTTAAGGTGAGAGGGGAGATACAAAAGGGTCCAGAAGGGCAATGTTTTCACACAGAGGGTGGTGAGTGTCTGGAACTAGCTGCCAGAGATAGTAGTAGAGGTGGGTACAATTTTCTCTTTTAACAAGCACTGAGACAGTTACATGGGTACGGTGGGTATAGAGGGATATGGACCAAAGGCGAGACTAGCTTAGTGGGCTAAAAAAAAAGGGGTGGCATGGACAAGTTGGGCCGAAGGGCCTATTTCCATGCTGTAAACCACTATGACTCTATAATAATTTGTGAACCTGTATCCTTAGACCACTTTGCTTCTGTACCCCACTTCAGACACTTACTTTTCAAAAAAATAAGTAGCTTCCTTTCTCCTCCTATCAAAATGCACCATCTCGTGCTTATCTATATTAATAGAGATCATTTCTCTGGACGGTACCTGTAGTTCCTGGCTGCGAAATAAGTGCAGACATTGGGATTGTTTTGAGGATGGTCGTTGCTGGTTTTGAAGAGGCAGGTGACACGTTGCCAAGGCTGACGAATGTCTGCTTAAGGCCCACATTCCCCGCCTGGGAGGTGGTGATGATGGTGGCAGGCTTCCCGTCTGCTGAAGTAACGAGCTTCAAAATGGTAGCTCCTGGGGGCAGCTGACCTTTGGTCTAACATGTTCAAAATAATAAAAAGCTGTCAGTTCTACTACAGGAGAATGAATCCAACGGTTCAAAATAAGTTGTAGTCTGGGCAAACAAACCGCTCATGAAAGCCTGACAGTGTGCAAAAGATGTATTTTTAAAAGTAAAATGACCAACACATAAGGCTGAGTTGCAAAAACAGTAGTAATAATAAAACAAATGTGTTTTGCAGTTAGCCAAAACATAATCGAATTTTAATTTCAAATGTTTGCAACACACACATTTAAACAAAGAATCTGGCAATTATTCATGCTTTGCACACATTTTACATGATGCATAATTTAAAAATATCTGAATAGGTCAATGACAGAATGTTTGAAGGCTGGGATTGCTCCATTTACAATAAGCAACCCAAGAGTTCAAAGGAGGTGCAGTTTTCATCGCTGAAATTGTTCAGCATTAGCACTGCTGCAGGGGAAGGGAACACAAGTCACCATATGCCAGGGGTTTCCACACTAGCTCTAACATTTTGAGCCACGTAATCAGTAGCAGCTGTGGGCCCAGCATTGTGTCGGTCACTCTTTTTGTTCCAAAAGCTAAAAAGGATGTTAACTTTGGGGTAGGGAAAAAGTTTGAGATGAAAACACGAGGGGGATATGTACCGTGGACGGCACGGTAGCATAGTGGTTAGCACTGCTGCTTCACAGCTCCAGGGACCTGGGTTCAATTCCCGGCTTGGGTCACTGTCTGTGTGGAGTTTGCACATTCTCCCCGTGTCTGCGTGGGTTTCCTCCGGGTGCTCCGATTTCCTTCCACAGTCCAAAGATGTGCGGGTTAGGTTGATTGGCCATGCTAAAATTGCCCCTTAGTGTCCTGAGATGCGCAGGTTAGAGGGATTCGCAGGTAAATGTGTAGGGATATGAGGGTAGGGCCTGGGTGGGATTGTGGTCGGTGCAGACTCGATGAGCCAGATGGCCTCTTTCTGCACTGTAGGGTTTCTATGATTCTATGAAGTAAATCCTCGTGCTGAGATGTGTTTCTCAGCTGTAGACGGAAGCTTCCCAATCTCAGATGCTGGGAGCAGCGCACCGAAACTAGCTGCTAAACAAAATGGGCACTAATGTTTTCTTTTTCCCCCCCTTAATACCGTAAGATTTTTTTGGGCAAGGAAATCAAGTGTAAACCAAACTTATACTGTTTGTAACTGGAATTAAATCTCTTGGAATTAAGTTAAGTTTCTTTCTGAAATGAATAAAATCTGAGCTCCCTCATGAGTGCGGAATAAGGCTGGTTGACACAATAACAGTTTGCCACCTTCACACCCAATTGTTCCATTAATGTGTGTAAATCTCAGTGGGGAGAAATGGGGAAGGTGGGGAGGGCATGGGAACACGTGGCTCCCATGGTATCTCAGCTCATGGGAAAGGCACAGTATACTGGACAGAACAATTGCTCAGACATCAGAGATATGGGTTGGTATGAATTAAGTCCTTTCTCAAGGGATATACAAATCCACTTGCTTTTGTGCACCTTCATTGTATTGTTGGCAAGAAAAAGACCAGCTAGTGCACCAAACCTGTTGTTCAGAACCTCTCCATCAGTAATTGCAGATTTTTCCAGTTAATTCATTAAAAAGAAAGCTCAATATTAACCTGCAAAACAAACCACTCATACAATGTAGTGTAATTTACCAACCTGGAAAATCTGTGTAAGTGGCCCAGTGGAGCCTGGGCCTGAGATGGTGGCCTGTTGCCCTGGTTTAGCCTGCAGGGTTAACACTTTTCCCAAGTTAGAAATCTAGGATGAGAGGAATAGAAATTGCAACAAAGGTAAAATACACGGAAAATTATTACACACTAAATGACAACACAAACACCAAAGCTGATCATCAAGGCTTTTCATACTTCTGTTACTTTCCTTCATAATTAGCAAAGCAAACTACTAGCTTACCCCACCCTCCCATCGATAAGCCACGAAGAAATTAAAAGTAAAGTTGTCTTGGTGAAATCTCTTGGCTATTATCCACATGCCAAATATTTCTGAGTATAAAAGCAGTGACTTAATTCGAGGGGCTATTGAGGTGCAGGTAAAATCACACGTACCACACTACCAGGTCAAAGAATGAGGAGTTCCTTGCACACTAATTTTCCTGTCCCACTCCCACCACAATTTCCCTTAGAAGCAGAAACTTTTGTTGGATTAAAGTGCCATAGGTACCAGCACCTAATTGACATCAGTTCATGCATTGGCCATGACAGGTTAGTGCCCACCGGGCTGTTCTATGGCAGGAGGAGATGATAGCTAAGCAAACTCCATTCTGCTTCCTGCATCATCTAACATGATGTGGAGATTTCCCCCATTAGAACTGTCTCCAGTTATTCGCTCCCCTTCAGTTTTCTCCTCACCTGAAGCTGTTGTAGTTTAGCTAAATGCACTTCAGAGAATCAGTGTGCTATCTACATGTGTAACTGTAAAGCACAAATTGATGCCCCACATGAGGTCTGATAGCTGGTGCAGAGTGAGAGTTGAACCTGCCAGAATAGGCATTGCTGCTCCAATATCAAAGAATAATTAGGAAGCTTACAATAAGGATACATCAGAGCAGCACAAAAATGACTAACAGATAGTTTGAAGCAAGCACGAGTTTGAACAAAGAACAGTACAGCACAGGAACAGTCCCTTCGGCCCTCCAAGCCTGCCCGAATCACGTTGTCCTATCTTGACCAACTGCCTGTATCCCTCTATTCCCTGCGTGTTCATGTGTCTATCCAGATATGTCATAAATGTCACTAACGTGTCTGCCTCAACTACCTCACTTGGCAGTGCATTCCAGGCCCCTACAAAAAAACTTTCTTCATACATCTCTACTGAACCTTTCACTCCTTACATTCAACTTATGCCCCCTTGTCATTGTCACTTCTGCCCTGGCAAAAAGCTTCCAACTGTTCACCCTATCTATGCCCCTCATAATTTTATAAACTATCAGGTTGCCCCTCAGCCTCCGTCTTTCCAGGGAGAACAATCCCAGTTTATTAAATCTCTCCTCATAGCTAATACCCTCCATACCAGGCAACATCCTGGGAAACCTTTTCTGCACTCTCTCCAAAGCCTCGACGCCCTTCTGGTAGTGTGGTGACCAGAATTGGACACAGTATTCCAAATGTGGCCTAACCAATGTTTTATACAACTGTAACATAATTTGCCAACTTTTATACTCTATGCTCCACCTGATGAAAGCGAGCAAGCCATATGCTTTCTTCACCATCTGTTCCACCTGTGCTGCCACTTTTAAGAATCTGTGGACCTGTACTCCCAGATCTCTTTGTGTCTATGCTCCTGATGGTTCAGCCATTTATTTTATAGCTCCTACCTCAGTTGGATCTACCAAAATGCATCACCTCGCACCTGTCCGGATTAAATTCCATTTGCCATTTCTCTGCCCAATTTTCCAGCCTATCATCACTTTCCAGCAATCTTATCCGCAAACTTGCTAATCAGACCAGCTACATTTTCTTCCAAGTCATTTATATATATTACAAACAGCAGAGGTCCCAACACTGATCCCTGCGGAACACCACTAGTCACAGACCTCCATTCAGAAAAACACCTTCCCACCGTGACACACTGTCTTCTATGGCCAAGCCAGTTCTCATCCGCCTAGCTAGTTCATCCCTGATCCCGTGGGATTTAATCTTTTGCACCAGCCTACCATGAGAGGCCTTGTCAAATGCTTTACTAAAGTCCATTAGACAACATCCATGGCCCTTCCCTTGTCAATCACTTTTGTCACCTCCTCAAAAAAACTCAATCAAATTAATGAGACATGACCTCTCTCATACAAAACCATACTGTCTGTTGCTAATAAGACCATTGAGTTCCAAATGTGTTTAGATCCTAAGAATCTTCTCCAACAATTTCACTATGACTGAAGTCAAGCTCACTGGCTATAATTACCCGGGTTATCCTTGAAACCCTTCTTAAATAATGAGACAACATTGGCCATCTTCCAATCCTCTGGGGCCTTTTAGGAGACTGCTTTAAAAAATTAAACAGCCAGAGTAAGTAGTCACGATTTAAATAAAAATCACAACATAGGAAATAGGAATAGGCCATTTGGCCCCTCTCGAGTCTGCTCCACCATTCAATTAGATCACAGCTCATCACCTTCCTCAACTACCCCCACCTCCGTTGATATCTTTAACGTCTAGAAATCACTTATCTCTGGCTTGAACACACTCAATGACTGGTGCAGAGAATTCCAAAGACTCACCATCCTGAGTGAAGAAATTATTTTTCATCTCAGTCTCGAATGGAACAAAAATAGAAGATGCTGGAAAAATTCAGCAGGTCTGGCAGCATCTGTGGAGAGAGAAACAAAGTTAACATTTCAAATCTGTTGACTTCTTCAGAGCTCCGAAGAGTCATACAGACTTGTAACATTAACTTGGTTTCTCTCTCTATTTCATGGGGGGGTGCTGGTGTAGAGTGCCGAGCCATCCATTGTGACGAGGAGTGTTCCTGGTTCAACTGGTCCATGGCTGCTGAGTTTCTGTAAGAAGTCCATAGTGTCACGACAGAAGCTGGGGGTTCCTTGTACAATGGGTTTCAGGATGCCTTCGACGTAGCCAGAGAGTTCTCACACAGGGTCTCATTGCCTGATATGATGGGACGAGAGTGTGTGTTGGCCTTGTGTATCTTTGGGAGGCGGTAGAGATCTCCAATGCAGGGAATACGTGGGACGACTGCACGTAGGATGCTCTGAAGGGTCTGGATCAATACAGTGTCCAATGGTGTACCACGGGGATCTGTGCCAGGTCCCCTATTAGTCATCATTTATATAAACCACATAATAGATGACTACATGGGGGGTAGGATTAGCAAGATGACACAAAGATTGGCCAGGTAGTTAACAGTGAGGTTGAGTGTCTTGGGCTACAGGAAGATATAGATGGGATTGTCAAATGGTCAGGTAAGAGGGAATTTAACCCTGGAAAGTGAGGTGATATACTTTGGAAGGAGTAATTTGACAAGGAAGTTTTCATTGAATGGCATGACACTTGGAAGTTCTCTGGAACAAAGGGGCCTTGGCATGTTTGTTCATAGATCCGGAAGGCAGAGGGCATGTTAATGGAGTGCTGAAAAGGTCATATGGGACACTTGCCTTTATCAATTGAACAGGGAGTTGTCTAGAACTTCGGTGAGGCCGCAACTGGAGTACAGTGTGCAATTCTGGTCACCACATTATAGGAAGGATGTGATTAGATTGGAGGGGGTGCAAGGAGATTCACCAGGATGTTGCTTGGGATGGAACATTTAAGTTATGAAGAGAGGTTGGATAGACTTGGATTGCTTTGCTTGGAGCAGAGAAGATTGAGGGGCGATCTGATCGAGTTGGACAGGAGAATGAGGGGCATGGACATGGTGGATAGGGAGCAACTGTTCCCCTTAGTTTATGGGCTAGTCACAAGGGGACAAGTTCAAAGTGAGGGATGTGAGGAAAAACCTTTTTACCAAGAGGGTGGTGATGGTCTGGAATGTGCTGCCTGGGAGGGTAGTAGAGGCAGATTGCCTCACATCCTTTAAAAAAAGTACCTGGATGAGCACTTGACACATCATAACATTCAAGGCTATGGGCCAAATGCTAGTAAATGGGATTAGGTAGGTAAGTTAGGTGGTTCTCACTTGTCAGTGCAGACTTAGTGGGCTGAAGGGCCCCTTCTGCACTGTATGATTCTGTGATATCTGCCCTTGGGTAAGGAGAACAAAACTGTACACAACTCTCCAGGTATGGCCTCACCAGGACTCTATGCACTTGCAAGAAGACATCTTTCATCCTGTACTCAAACCTTCTTGCAATAAAGGCCAATGTACCATTTGTCTTCCTAATTGCTTTCTGCACCTGCATGTTATCTTTCAGTACTTATGAATAAGGACATCCAGGGCCCTTTGGACATCAACACTTCCCAATCACTCACCATTTAAGAAATACTCCTTGTTTCTGTTTTTTTCTACCAAAGTGAATAACTTCATATTTTTTCCACATTATATTCTATGTGCTGTGTTTTTGCCCAGTCACTAAGCCTGTCTAAATCCCCTTGAAACCTCTGTGCATCCTCCTCACAACTCCCACCTCGATTTGTATCATCAGCAAAATTGGAAATAGTGCATTTGGTCCCCATGTCTAAATCATTGATACAGATTGTGAATACTCAGGCCCACAAGAACTAATCTTACGGTACTTGGCTGGTCACAGCCTGCCAACCCGAGATTAACCTGTTTATTCCTGCTCTGCTTTCTGTCCGTTAACCAACTCTCAATCCATGCCTGCATATTACCCCAATCCCATGTGCCCTAACTTTGTTTACTAAACTTACTAACTAAGATAATAATTTACAATCATTCTCCTAACAATAATACTGACAGTAAACACAAATTCACCAGCTACGGAACACAATCTAGAGTTGACATCCTTACCAGTGTGCTTCCGCCTGCCATGGAGATAGGGCTTTTAACCAGTGTGATGGTTTTTGTGACCCCTCCCACCATAGTAGTCACCACCTGTGCCTGCTGGGCCACAGTGACTGTCCCTGATTTGTGCACCGTGATGATGGGTCTAGCTGAAGTAGTGGCAGCAGCAGAATGAGTGGGAGTCACTAACTGGGCAGCAGCAGTCTTCAACATCGAGGTTGCTGGTGTGTTAACCTGGAAAGCAGAAGCAAATCAATACTGAGATAAGTAGGTGAAAGGCATTCCAGGAATAAAGATATCCCATCCCCTCATTGTTTGGGATAAACAGTAATATGAAGACTTCACACTCAAAGTCTTCAAAACCACACAGAAGCCACACCACCTGTTCCAGTCCAGCATGGTGGCACAGTGGTAGCACTGCTGCCTCACAGCGCCAGGGACCCAAGTAGATTCCTGGCTTGGGTCACTGTCTGTGTGGAGTTTGCACATTCTCCATCTGTCTGCGTGGGTTTCCTCCGGGTGCTCCGGTTTCCCCCCGCAAAAAGTCCAAAGATGTGCAGGTTAGGTGAATTGGTAATGCTAAATTCTCCCTCAGTGTACCCGAACAGGCACCGGACTGTGGCGACTAGGGGATTTTCACAGTAACTTCATTGCAGTGTGAATGTATGCCTACTTGTGACTAATAAATAAACTTTTTACTTTACTTAAAGTTACCCCAAAAAGTCAGGATCACCCAACCTAAGTAACAAAGACCTATAGATCTTAAGTTGGATACCTGGTGCAGAGGCCTGTAGATGTTAAAATTCATATTATACATTCCACTCTCTAGATTGTGACATATATCACACTATAATATTGACACTGAGTTGTGTAAGATTGTGGGGGGTGGAGAGGGGCTAGTAATATGCCAGGCTAATACAACACAGCTAATCTTCAAAATAGCAGTCAAAAGGGAAAAGATGGGGATTGGGCAACTGGGTGAGAATGCTGAGAGGCAAGTGGGGCAAGGTTTTGGCTAAGGTGACATCCTTTCCTGAGTCGGAAAAGTGCATGGGTCAAACTCCACTATATAGTCAGTGCCACTGGGTAGAGACCAGCTTCTCCATTTTTAATTTCTTTAAAATTCATTCTCAGAATGTGGGCATTGCTGGCAAGTCTAACATTTGTTACCTTTCCCAAACTATTCTTTTGAATTGCTACAATTTGTGGAGTTCTGGATTAACATCTAGCAAGGTACTCAGTGGGTGAATCCTTCTTGTTGTAGGGTTCATGGGAGCCCATAAAACCTTCCCTCCTTACAAGATTACAACGCCTCTACTTTCTCAGAAGACTAAGGATGTCGGCTACGACTCTCACCAACTTTTACAGATGCACCGTAGAAAGCATTCTTTCTAGTTGTATCACAGCTTGGTATGGCTCCTGCTCTGTCTAGACCGCAAGGAACTACAAAAGGTTGTGAATGTAGCCCAATCCATCATGCAAACCAGCCTCCCATCCATTGACTCTGTCTACACTTCCCACTGCCTCGACAAAGCAGCCAGCATAATTAAGGACCCTGGACATTCTCTCTTCCATCTTCTTCCGTCGGGAAAAAGATACAAAAGTCCGAGGTCACATACCAACCGACTTAAGAATAGCTTCTTCCCTACTGCTGTCAGACTTTTCAATGGACTTACCTTGCATTAAGTTGATCTTTCTCTACACCCTAGATATGACTGTAACACTACATTCTGCACTCTCTCCTTTCCTTCTCTATGAATGGTATGTTTAGTCTGTATAGCGTGCAAGAAACAATACTTTTCACTGTATGTTAATATATGTGACAATAATAAATCTAATCAAAATTAACCAACCTATTGGCCAGTATAAAGATGGTTATGGCCGTGAAAGGATTGTTCATATTCACTAATAATTTGCCTGCGAATCCTACTTCACACCAGTCTCCAAGGGTAGAGTGCGCAGGTATAAAATAAGCTACTTAGAATGTTTTTTTTTAAAAAAGGAAGTGACTTACCATGACCGATGGAGTGGCGACCTTCATAGTGGTAGCCAGTGTACTGGTTCCAGGAGCAACTGCCATAGTTTTGACCATGGTTGTACTAGCGTGAAGTCCAATTGAGCTAACTGCTGTGCTGGAAGGAATCTTCTGAGTAGCAGCAGCTGCTGCAGCCAAAGCTGCCATTCCACTCATCTGTGGACTGGAAGTCAGTGGCTGGGAGACAGAAAGGTTACAAACAAAAGCATCAATAAAGGCACAAATGGAATGCAACACCAATCTCCAACACAACACCAAACTTCCCCTTCACTCATAACACATTTGGAAAAGAGTAGAGGAGCCAACACTATCCAGATCAAACTTGCAAAGAAAAACTTAGAGGGCTCTCTGCTGCCTAGTGATAGAGGTCATGGAAGCATTTTCTAGCTTCCATTTCTTCCCCTTTCTCCAAAGAGTGAAGACTAAGCAGCCCAGAGGAAAAGCAGAAATTAACAGCAGGATGATCTTGGCTTATCAATGGTCTCAGAAAACCATGGTTCATGACAGATTAAATCTAATAAAAAGCCAAGTGATTCATTCTGGTAGGAAGAATGAGGACAGACAGTATAAATTAAATGGTACAATGTTAAACAGGATTCAGGAACAGAGAGACCTGGGGGTATATGTACACAAGACTTTGAAGTTAACAGAACATGATGACAAGCCTATTAAAGATTAATGAGATCACTGAATTTATAATTAGATGCATTGAATACAAAAACAAGGAAGCTATGCTAAACCTTTATGAAAAACCTTAGTTCCCTGATGGAACATTGTAGCCAGCTCTAACGTGAGATTCACGTACCAGGACTCTATACCGCAGGGTTCGACAATCTCTCTCATTTTACATAGTATATTGCTTTTCTGTTCTTCCTGCCAAAATGGACAAGTTCACATTTTCTCACATTATACCCGATTTGCCAATTTTTCCCCCCCACTTACAACTCACTTTGCAGACTCCTTAAGCCCTCTACACAACCTACATTCATACTGTGCTAACCCCCACAAGGTCCATGTGGAAATCACCAATTGATCTCCCTGTGAGGCTTGTTGAGTACAAGTTCCCCTGGTAACAGGCAGTGACCTGCCCAGGACTGGGCCTGCTGAACTGTAGTCCCAGGCAGGGATTACACCACGGTAGTAGTTTTACATGCATTCTGTAATAAACTATGTTCGTTTCCAGTCAGGCTTCTCGAGTCATTATCTATCTACCTTTGCACCTTCAGCAATTTTAGCAACCATACACTCAGTTCTTCCATCCAGGTCATTGACATAGATTGTAATTAGTCCTAACACTGAACCCTGCAGCGCTCCACTTGTTACAACTTACCAACCTGAAATGACCCATTTACCCCTACTCTCTGCTTCCTGTTAGCTAACCAACACTGTGCTATACAAACAAAATGTGCTGGAAAAACTTAGTAGGTCTGGCAGCATCTATGGAGAGAGAGAGTGAGTAAATGTTGAGCCCAATAATACTCCTTCAGAATCCTCTATTCAGGCTTATATGTTACCCCCTACACCAGGACCTTATTTTACCTTTTCAAATGTCTTTGAAAATCCACATATACCACATCTACAGGTTCTCCTTGATCCCTTTGCTTATTACTTCCTCAAAGAACTCCAATTAGTCAAACACTTTTTCCCTTTTGCAAAACCATGTTACTCTGCCTGATTGTATCAGGATTTTCTTGGCGCCCTATTCCTTATTAGTAGATTGTAGCACTTTCCCTATGATATTAGGTTAACTGGTCTGTAGTTTCCTGCTTTGTGTCTGCCTCATTTAATAGATAAGTTACATTCACTATGTTCCCAATCTGATGGGACCGTTCCAATATCTAGAGTATTTTGAAAAAATACAGCCAATGCATTTACCAGCTCAGCAGCCACTCAGCATCCTAGGATGCAGGCCAATAGGTCCTGGATCTTGTCAGTCTTTAGTTCTGATTTGTCAATATATTTTCATTGATGATTGTAATGGCTTTAAGTTCCTCTCTACCGTTCATCTCTTCATAGAATCCCTAGTGCAGGAGAGGCCATTTGGCCCATTGAATCTGCACCAACTCTGACAGAGTATCTTACCCAGGCCCTCTCCCCTGCCCTATCGCTGTAACCCCACACATTTCCCATGGCTAATCCCCCTAACCTATACATCTTGGGACACTAAGGGCAATTTAGCACGGCCAATCCCTCTAACCTGCGCATCTTTGGACTGTAGGAAGAAACCGGAGCACCCGTTGGAAACCCACGCAGACACGGGGAGAATGTGCAAACTCCACAGACAGTGACCCAAGGCCAGAATTGAACCCGGGTCCCTGGAGCTGTGAGGCAGCAGTGCTAACCACTGTCGCCCTACTCGATCTATAAGAATTTCTGCAATGTTATTTACACCCTCTACAGTGAAGACAGACACAAAATATCTGTCCAACGCTTCCGCCATTTCCTCATTTCCCAATTTTAATTCCCCAAACTCTAGAGTACCAATGCTCACTTAGTTATTTTCCTTTTAAATACTTGCAGAAATCCTTGCTATCTTTTTTATATTTCATCCTAACTTTCTCTAGTACTCTAATCTTTTTCTCATTTTTATTTCTGGCACCAAACTTCAGAAGAAAGTCAATAGAAACCCAGAAAATAGTAGCAGGAGTAGGCCATTCTGCCCTTCGAGCCTGCTCCGTCATTCAAATTGATCATGGCTGATCATCAAGTTCAATATCGTGATCCCACTGTAAGGCCTCGAGAGGAGGAAGAGATTTACAGAAATGATCTCATGACTTCAGTTACATGGAGAAACTAGGGTTGGTACATAGAAAAAATATTTTCTGTACAGGAGCTTTTCGTCCAATCATATATGCACCCGCTGCTATAGGATTGAGGATCCCCCATTGTTATGCAGTCAAAGGGCTGGTCTCTATCTCTGCTGCCCTTTTTCCACCATGTTTCTGGGCCACAGGAAACTTGTCCCCCATGATAAGGTTCACCACGCTTCACCCCACTCCGTTATTCTACTATAACCATTTACGCCTCCTCTAGGCCCATTTTTCATTTCTTTACTTGCCCCATGACCTCCTCTGTCATGCACCGTCATTCCCTTCCCTTTGTCATTTAATCTCTTTTGCCTTCCAGCCTGTCACAGAATTTCCCCTTTGTTCTTTCCCCTCAACCCCCTGTTATTTTTCCCTATGTCTCTTCACTTGCTTAAAACCTAACAGCATATTCTAGCTGTAATGAAAGGTCAATTACCTGGAGCAATAAATGTATTTTTTCCTCTAGAGATACTACAAAAACAAAGGGAAAGAACAAAGGGGGAATTCTGTGATGGGTTGGATGGCAAGAGAGATCAGTACTTGTCAGTTGAACAGAATGGATGAAACTAGGGACTTTCTTACATGCACTAAACTGGGTTATTCAAATGGCCACAAACATTTTTCTGGTGCAACACTCTTAAATAACCACTTGTACACTTGCTGTGCAAAATACGAATTACAACAGTCTACAATGCTGACCGCTAAACCTATGCCTCAAATCACATGCTTTGTTCGTACAGAGGCACCTGGAAAGAGCATCCTAAAGAATAAGTTGCATCAGCTGTTACCCAGTATGAGGAGCTTGACCAAAAATTACACAGGATTTAAAGGGCTTCAAACCACAATATGTAGTAATGCACCTGCAGAACTGCACACTGTACTCTACAGAAACCACAACAGATGTTAAACTTACAGTCCCTGCTGTGGTCTGCGCTGGCATCACCATGCGAACACCTGGTGGAAGGGCTGCCACGGTGATGGGTGTTTTGTTCAGAGGTGCAGCTTGCCGTTGCACAGTAATGAGGGGTGTGGCTGAAGCTGCTGTTGTGACCACCAGCTGCCCTGTCGCGGCTCTGACCATCGGTGAGCCTATAATGAGAGGTCAGTTAAATATCAGCTCAAAGAAATTAGTGAGCCTCGAAAGAGAAGGACTTGCATTTCTACCCTAAAGGCACCCCAAAGCAGTTTACAGCCAATGAAGTACTTTTTGGAACTGCTGCAATTTAAAAAACATGGTGAGCTATTTACACACAGCAAGTTGCTGCAAACAACATTACATTGGTGTTAATGTTGGCTGAGATATAAATGTTGGTCTGGACACTGCTAAGAACACCCCTGCTCCTCTTGGAATATTACTATGGGATCTTTCACATTAACCTATGATGGAAGATAGGGTTTTGGTTTAATAGCTCAGGCAAAAGATGACACCTTGTGACAGTACAGCATCCCCTCAGTCGTGCACTGGAGCGTCCACCGAGATTTTGTACTCAACCTTCTGATCATAGAATCCCTACAGAGCAGAAAGAGGCCATTTGGCCCATCATGTCTGCACCAACAACAAGCCCACCCAGGCCCTATCCCCGTAACCCCACGTATCTGGATTTACACTATGTAACAACTTAATTATAAATGTCTTGATATTCTTTTAGCCTATTTAATTAATATACATAATTTTTCACAGAGAACTTCTCTTCCTCCTCCCTGTAGATTTTGTATAATCTTTATTGCTATTTTAACTGAGTAACTCTTCCATTTTGAAGCCAACTTTTTAGATTGTGCTTCCTCCACATTAAAGCTTTAAATTAGTCCCTTTTTCTCCAATCACGATAGCTCAGCATTATTTCCCAGTTATCCTTTATTGTTCACTCCCTACACATCTTGGAACACGAAGGGGCAATTTAGCATGGCCAATGCACCTAACCCGCACATCTTTGGAGTGTGGGATGAAGCCGGAGCACCCGGAGGGAACCCACACGGACAAGGGGAGAACGTGCAAACTCCACACAGACAGTGACCCAAGCCGGGAATCGAACCCAGGTCTCTGGAGCTGTGAGGCAGCAGTGCTAACCACCCGATCCAAGAAAGGAGAGCTACCGTGGGTCATGGTTGACACCTCAAGCAGCTGTGCCCAAGCCTTTTAACATTGTGAACCTCTTTGCGGGGTGCACTGAGCCATACAAGCCAGATATAAAGTTCAAATCAATTTAGACATTACATAAAGGATTGGACTGGTCTTGCGGCTCAGAGTTAAAGGTAAAGAAAAGAACAAAAACTCATTTATATAGCATGTTTCACATCCCAAGTTTGGTTCAAAATGCTTCACATCCAATTGAGAGATCAGCTTACTTCTGAGGTACAATTGCTGGTGTTCTGTAGACAAATGCAGTCACTAAAATCACTGCAAGGTTCCACAAATAACAAGCAACAGAAATGATTGGTTGATCCATTACTGTTGGTTCAGGGACAGCCAGGAGAATTCCTGTTCTTTAAAAACTGCATGGGATCTTTTACGCCTCTTATGGCACTCAAAGTGCCCCAGTGTTTCTTCTGGCTGGGTTCAGCTAACTTCAAGTTTTGAGCTGTACTGCTTAACACCACAGCTGAAGATACATTTCCCCCAAGCCATTGGCGGTTAGGCATTCAAGATGGGGTATGTGAGGTCGTACAGGGGTGATTCTCCCATCCCGCTGCGCTGATTTTGTAGTGTAGTGGGATGGGAGATTTAAATGTGGCCGGGTTAGTGAAATCCGCACTAGGCACCTGAGCACGATTTCCGGCACCATCTTTTCTGCCTATTTCCAGTGCGGAGCTGCATAATGAACGCTCGTAGTAATTTTAATATAAATTTAAATATAATTAGTGGGCCTGGGACTGACGTCTCCGGGCCTGCTAGCCTCTCCCCCTCCGCCAGGAGTATTTCACTCCAGCGGGGTTTACAGCAGCTTCCCACTTGCGGGGAGCTGGCGACCAGACCCCGCTGGAGTGAAGAGGGGGCAAATCGGGGCAGCTTGGCAGTGTCAGCCTGGCCCCCCCTGGCATTGCCCAAGAGGCAAAGTGGCAATCCCCCGGGGGCACCACCAGGCATTAGGCAGTGCCAAGGGGCTAGGCAGGGATCCCGCTGCCACTCTTGCAGGGCTGGCCAGCGATCGAGCTAGCCAGCAATTGGGAGGCCGTCAGTGCAGGGCTATTGCGTATGGGCCGATCTTTGTGCATGCACAGTGGCCCACTCAGCGCGAAGCTGCTGGCCTCTCCAGCGGGTATAGGTCCCCCGCCCCAGCTTTTCAGCACGACTCATGCTAGGACACTTTGATGCACAGAATGCGGGAGATTGATTTTGAAAATCCCACTGAAAAAAGGGGCGGGATTTACTCCAGTTTTTATGCAAATTCGGCACTTAGCATTTTTGGGGGAGAATTCCACCCGTCCTCTTAAAAATACAGAGTCCACATTGACCAGAACATGCTGGAGTGGGGCATCGTGCCATGTGCCTAGTTTGTCAAGTTTCTTTCTTTCTTAAAATTCAGCTTAAAAAAAAAATCAGTGTCACAAATAGTTTGACGTTCAAGCATTAACTTTGCGAGCAATGGGACCATCAGTCCATCTCCTTAACCAATACAATTTAAAGATTGAGAAAGAAATCCAAACAATGGCAAAGGAACTCGGGTGAATTAGAGTCAAATTAGATACAGAAAGAGAACAGAAGTGGGGAAAGGAAGATTGGATCGAGAGTGTACAAAGGGAAAAAAAGACAGAAAACTTTGTTTTTAAAATTCTAGAAACAATTTACAATGTGCATGAGAGTCCACAGTTCCAATTCTTTTTTTTTCTTGTTTGGGACATGAATCATTTAATGGTCCTTACATCATTAAGTACCAGCCCAAACATTCTGCAGGAAGTTACTGTTTTAACAACACAAATGCAGCAATTTCTCGAAGCTGATAGAGGAGGTTGATGACAAGATGTCATTCCCACAAGGTTAACTTTGATTTGCAGTTTACAACGTGCATCTTCTTTGCCACAAACTGCTGTTATTAACACATCAATAATGGCACGCGCGTTAAACTCACCAGTATTTGTCAGAAAAATTGACATAAAACTTACGCATCATATACAACACTCCATCAATAATTTTTCTACCAAAGGAAATCAAAGGTAGTGGCTTACCTGGTCCGCGTGGAGAAGCTACAGCAGCAGGAATTCTGACTACGGTTGGTGACGTTGCACCAGTGGTCAGGGTTGCAGCCTGCATTCCTACAGCAGTGGTTGTCTGTGTAACAAAGCGGATTCCTGGCTGTACCGGAGCAGGTGATATTGGTGCCGGCGCCGCAGGAGCAGGACTGCTGGATGGCCGGATGCCCGAGACGGCAGAACTTGACAAAGGGGTCACAGCGGCAGCAGCTGTTGGGACGTCGTACTTCTGAAGCTGAAGCAAGTAGCTGTCAGCAGTGGGTATCGATCCCCAACTGACCTCAAGGGAGTTGGTACTCGCCCGAACCAGCTGGACTTTACTAGGAGCAGGAGGTTTTTCTAATAAGAAAAAGGTGATGGGAAATTTAGTTTACATAGAAGGAGGTATAAATGGAACAGGTGAAGGGTGTGGAGCTGGGGAAAATGTGGTAAAGATGAAGGAGCCATTTGGTCCATCTAGCTCTCCCTCTCTTCAGCACAGCACTTGGCACCAGAGTTTGTCTTCACCACCTTTCTATGTATTACCCAGTGCAGAAACATGTTCTGACATTGGATTTTGGCAGTTTACTCCCATTCCCTTTGTTGTACAATTATGATTTTTTTTCTTAGCATAATGCTGTACACTCTTGTGGTACAAAGAGAATGTTTGTCCATCATGTGTTCGTATCAGCTTTCAAAGCACAATCTAATTGATGCCAGCCCCCTGCCCTTTTCCAAATACACAAATTATTTGCTTTTGCTAATCTTCCCCCTTTCACATGCCTAAAGGAGCTTTAGTGTCATTAGTTTACTCTCATATTCTATTTTCCTTTCCAGGGGAATTTCACAGTAACTTCATTGCAGTGTTAATGTAAGCCTTCCTCGTCACTAATAAATAAATTTTACATTAATCTTTTACTTAGTTCTCCTTTGCTGAATTCTAAAACGTTCTCAAATTCAGCTTACCATATTTTTGGACAACTTTATACACCTCTCCCTTTGATCAAATGCAATCCTTGACTTCTCTTGTTATCTACAGGTTGAACACAGTGCTGGGTTTTCGTGCATTAAAGGAATGTAATTTTGCTGTAAATTATATACGAGTTCTTTAAATGTTAGCCATTGTCTATCTACCATCATACCTTTTAACAAAGTTTCCTAATCTAGCCAATTTGCCCCTCATACCTTCATAGTTTCCTTTTAGATTCAAGACCTTAATCTCAGATTCAACAACATCATTTTCAAACTTAAATGTAAAATTCTATTGTATTATGCCTGCCTTTTCCTAAAGGCTCCTTCACAACAAGATTAATTAACCCTTTCTCATCACACAATTCTAGATCTAAAATAGCCTGTTCTGTAGTTGGTTCCTCAACATTTGGCTCTAAAAAATCATCTTGCACATGTTCCAAAAAATGATCCTCCACAACATTAGTACTAATAAAGTTTACTCAGTCCATATGTAGATCGAAATCTCCCACGATGTCTCTATTACCCTTGGATAGACACCTCTCATGTCCTGATCAATACTGTGATTTACATCCACTGCTCTTTGGTGTCCTATAAACAATTTCCACCAATGTTTTCTCCCCCATGCTGATTCTTAGTTCCACCCAAATTGATTCTACATCATGACGTTTGAACCAAGGTATTCTCTCACTACAGTACTAATGTCCCCTCTATTTAGCAGAGCTACCCCTATCACTTTTTCCCAACTTCTTGCCCTTTTTAAATATCACATACACTTGGATATTCAGGTCCCAGCTTTGGTTCCCTTGTAGCCATGTCTCTGTAACGGCTCCATGAGGTCATATATATGAATTTGTTTTTGAGCTGACAATTCTTTTTTTATTGCGAATGCTGGGAGCATTCAGATAGAGCCCCCAATTCATTTTTTAAAACTATTTTTGTAACTCTGGCCCTACTTGCTAACACGGTTTGCAATCACTGTCCTTTCTGCCAAACTCGGATTATTATCTTTATTACCACCTTGATCTATTGACTTGTCATTGCCTTTAATTTGCTCAACCCTCTTCTAGATGATTAGTTTCCCCCTCTAGTTAGTTTAAAGCCTTTTCTAGTTATATAATTTGCTAGAACACTGGCCCCAGCATGATTCAAGTGTAGACTGTTCCAATGGTGCAGTTCCAACTTTCTCCGGTCTGGTGCCATTAGTCCATGAATTGAAACCCATTTCTCCCACACCAATAATTGGACCATGAATTCATCTATTTTTTTTTTACCCAATGTCAATTTGCACATGGCTCAGATAATAATCCGGAGGTTCTTATCGTTGAGGTTCTACTTTACAATTAGTACCAAGCTCATAATGATCTCTATGTAGAACCTTTTCCCTAGTCTTACCTATAAGGTTGGTATCTACAAGGACCACGACCTCTGGATCCTCCCCCTCCCATTGCAAGTTCCTCTCCAGCCCTTAGCAGATATCCTGAGCCATGGCAAGTCTTCGAGTAAATTTAAGGAAGAGATGGACAGATTTTTAATTAGTAAGGGTTTGAATGGCTATGGTGAACGGGCAGGTAAGTGGAATTGAGGTAGAGATGAGATCAGCTATGATTGTATTAAATGGTGGAGCAGGCTCAAGGGGCTGAATTGCTACTCCTGCTCCTAGTTCTTATGATTCTCAACTTTGGTAGTGAATTCCAGATTCACTCCCCTGACTGAAATAATTTCTCCTCCTCTCTGTTTTAAATCTGTTACCCCATATCCTAAAACTATGACCTCTTGTTCTAAATTACCTCACAAAAGGAAACATCCTTTCTACATCTACCCTGTCAATCCCCTTTAGCATCTTATATACCTCAATTAGATCTCCTCTCATTCATCTAAATTCCAGACAGTATAGGCCTAACCTGCCCAGTCTCTCTTCACAAGTCAAACCCCGTATCTCTGGAATCAATCTCGTGTGTTAGAACGTAAAATGTGATAACATGACCAATGGTAACAAGTTGTAAGGATCAGCTGACCCAGTAAGCCATGTAACCAACAACAGAATGATGTGATGATTAGCTGACTCAGTAGAAATTAGAATGTGATGGGAATTGTGGGGAACTTGGAATGGCCCAGGGTGAGGCCTCAAGTTTGGAGTAATGAAGTTTCTTTATTAAACCTTTGATTTATAAGTTGGAGTAAGTTTTGTTATATTTTTATTGTCTACATTTGAAGAGTTCCTTCTGAATTAACATAGTGAACCTCCTGTAAACTGTAGTGCAACTACTTTGTTTTTCAAGTAAGGAGACCAGAACTGTGCACAACACTCCAGGTGCGGTCTCACTAATGCTTTGTACAGTTGCTGCAACACTTTCCTACTTTTATACTCTATTCCTTTAGCAATAAATACCAAAATTTAATTTCCTTATTACCTGCTGCACCTGATGGCCGGATGCCATCAGGCAATTTCAGAACATCCCATGGCAGTTCATGGCATCAAACTACGTTTGAGGTCTAGCCACTGTTGTAATGGAACAGTCAAATTGTACACAGCAAGGTCCCACAATCAGCAGTGACCAGGTAATCTATTCTAGCATTACCAGTTGAGGAATAAATATTGGCAAGCAGAATTGGACTTATTCTCTCAATTTATGAAACCTGCAATCTCTAAAATACCATCTCAATCTTTTCTTTACACACCTTAACTTTCTCTAACATTTGATGCTGTGTGTACAACTGCAACCTGTTCTCGAAAACGTACTTACCTGTTTCAAGATACCACAAGTCCTTACAACAGACTTGATTGTTCCAAGCTTTTCTGTATCCATCTCGACCACTCCACACGTAGAGGCGTGTACTTATGGAAACTGAACAGTGGCCAGCTCTAGCACGGGGAATGCTGTCCTCAAACGATTCAGTAGAAATCTGAGTCCAAGTCATTGTTTCTAGTTCAAAGAAATGAGATTAATAAGCCATTAAAGAATTTGGTACAGCCACAAAACCCCACTACACCAATGCGATGTTGGCCTAGTGGTTATTGAAAGGAAGGGAACAGGAGTCATCCAAAAAAAAGAGAAATATAGTTTAAAGACAAAGTTTCTCCTAACCCCACCCTCCTCAAACCAGCCCATTATATTTCCATGATAATACTACTGATGAAAAATTAAGAGATGTACAGGATTGTTTATATTGGCAGTAATCTCGTTTCAGGGTTCGCACGACAGATAAGAACAAAGTTGAATAGTCCCTATACCATTGGACTCATTCACTCCCAACTTGCAAGCAGTTTTGCTCTTGCAAGAATCCAATATGCAGAATTTTCAATTGTGATTATATGGAATACCAACTCATTCTTTTCCATTAATAAAACTGCACAGGGACAATACTTAAAAAGCAGTGCAAAATGGAATAGTTAAAAGGAACACATCATACCCAGATCCAGACATGCCAAAGTATTTGTGCACTTCCACTCTTTCTCATGCGTGGGAGCTTTGACATCTTCCAGCACAAGGGGGACCCAGCCACCAAAAACATACATTCTGGGAGGGAACAAAATACAATAAAATGAAGGGTATTGCCGGGTGCAAGCACAATTAGCAAACATTTCTGATCAATTCCTCTTAAAAATTAAAATAGATTCTCACTTGCTCCCAATCATCGTGGCTGAGTGTAGGCTTCGGGGCAATGGTGGAACGCCGGCAACTTCTGGTTTGTTCCATGTTAAAGTCGCTGCATTATACAAATATAATTAATTATATAAATATAATTAATTTAATGAAATCTGGTCAACCTGAAAGGCCAACGCATTTGGTAAATAAATACCACAAGATGAAAGGTTACTTCCTGTGGCCAGCGAATCAGTAACCAGGGGACACAGATTTTATGGTAATTGGCTAAAGAATCAGAGGGGAGACGAGGAGAATGCTTAAAAATAAATGCAGCTATTCACAATCTGGAATACACCTCCTGACTGAGTAGCGGAAGCAAATTTAATAATAACTTTCAAAGGAAATAGTGTTAAATACTCAAAGGAGAATAACTTGAAAGGCCAAGGGAAGAAAGCAGGTGACCAAGACTGGTTGGAGAGCTTTTGCAAACATCTAGTGCAGGCATGGTGGACCAAATGGCCTTATTCTGTGCTGTATCATTCTGTGATTGAAGCATCTATCCAATTTTGACATTCCAAATCTTGCCATATTCAAAAACCTTAAAATTCTCTGATTGTTATGCTGTTCATCTAGTGAGTAAGCTGAGCCAGATGGATTGGACTGGTGCCAGACCCAGGTTAGTGGGTCAGCTGAGGATGACAGGAGAAGCAAGCTCTATCCAGCAATCTCGGCTGGAAACATCATGCATACTTCTGAACGCAGAGCATGTCAGGGAAGATCAGGGTCAAGCTCAGCAGTGACCGTCTCCACTCCCAGATTACCCGCCAAGACAAGACCATTTAGACTCTGCCAAGGAGCACAGTCACTTTGGCGAGATAACAGAGAGCTACACACCAACAAGTGTTGGCACCATTAGGAGATAAGGAGGGTGGAAAAACTGAAGAGGGGTTGGGGAGTGGGGAACAAAGTTCTACAGCACTGTGTATAATGTGGAGATCAAGGAGTTCTTAAGTATGACCATTTGTCTATGCTGAATTATCCATTCCTATCTAAGGCAGCTGGGCAGGTGCTGTGATCAGACTGCATGTCACCATTAATGAGATTTGCTGAAAGTTAATTTGTATAATTGGTGGGTCAGGCTTTAGCTGTAACACTTTGTCCCCCCCCCCCATCCTCCATGTCATCCATTAAGTCAAAGATTACAAGTCTCCAAGGACAAGTCTAGGAAAAAGGAAGCAAGGGGTAGTAAAAGCAAAGAAAATAATCAAATGAATTTAACTTTACTGAGGAACATAATTATTCTTTCCAGCCTACCATGTATTTCTGAATCTTCCATAAAACAACACACTTTAATCTCCTGCATCTCTAATGGTGCTTTCATGTTAGGAAAAAGCAGCAGATGGCAAACAGAAGCTGCTCCTACCACAAAGTGGTCTTCTAAACATAAATTATCCACCCTTCATTGCTTCAATGCAGATCTCACAAGCCACCATCAGGGCTCTACTTAAAGTTAAAAGCAGAAAGTTGGCTTCATGCATTTGTAACAATGGGAATTATAGGTCTCCAATTTCAACAAGTCTTCTCTGGATTGGCACTAGATATAATTAACCAGAAAGCAGTAGTCAAGTGTATCTGTATGGTTACTGGATCTCCAATTATTAAAGTCCCTAAAACAAATTTGTCTGTATGGAAATAAAATACGTTTACCAATATCCAACATCCACAGGTCTCCAAGTCGGCAGCCACTCATTCCACCATAGATGACAAGCTTTGCTTTTTTCTCCTTGTTGCGATACACGACTGCAGTGTGGGACTCTCTGGGTGGCGGAGGGCTTCCATAGGTGACTGGTATGTCCCATCCTACAACTCCTGACCCTGGCTTCAGCTCCAATATATACAAGTCATTTAAATACCTTTCAGAAAATAGGAAATCAAAAATATATATATTGTATAGATGTTATTGTTCGATTCTATCGATACTGAACAGGTCCTGCAACCCAGAGGTCACAGATCAAATTCCACCATGGCAAATTCAATGGAGCTGGTAATTTCTGGACTGGCACCAGGAGCGAAAAATGATCATGAAAACTGCCATTTTGTCATAAAAACACAACAATTAATGGTGTTCGAGAAAAAGAATCGCCAATTCTTACCCTTCCTTCCTTACAAGTGACTCCGAACTCACAACAGCAGAGGAACAAGAATAAGCCCATTTCTTGTTTAGATCACAGCTGATTGGTACTATAAACTCCATTTACCCGTTTTTGCTCCATATCTCTCAACACCCTAACCTAATAAAAATGTCTCACCTTGGTCTTGGAAAGTTTTAACTGATCCATAGACTTTTGGGGGAGAGTTTCAGATTTGCACCATTCTGTGAAAAAGTGTTTCTTCAATTTACTCCTGAATGGCTTTTAAGTTTAGCATGCTGCACAAAGTTTAATTCAACCAGTCCATGTATATGAGGTACAGGTTTAACACCGTCCTTGTTTTGGCTTTCCCCAAAGTTTTTCTGTATCTGCCCTGTTCTTTAAAAAATGATTATTACATTAATTGGAAGGAGGTGACTTAGTTGAAGGAGAAAAATAACTTGGAGATTTATTAACTAGCGGACAAAGAACAAAGAACAGTACAGCACAGGAAACAGGCCCTTCGGCCCTCCAAGCCTGTGCCGCTCCTTGGTCCAACTAGACCAATCGTTTGTATCCCTCCATTCCCAGGCTGCTCATGTGACTATCCAGGTAAGTCTTAAACGATGTCAGCGTGCCTGCCTCCACCACCCTACTTGGCAGCGCATTCCAGGCCCCCACCACCCTCTGTGTAAAAAACATCCCTCTAATATCTGAGTTATACTTCGCCCCTCTCACCTTGAGCCCGTGACCCCTCGTGATCATCACCTCCGACCTGGGAAAAAGCTTCCCACCGTTCACCCTATCTATACCCTTCATAATCTTGTATACCTCTATTAGATCTCCCCTCATTCTCTGTCTTTCCAGGGAGAACAATCCCAGTTTACCCAATCTCTCCTCATAGCCAAGACCCTCCATACCAGGCAAAATCCTGGTAAACCTTCTCTGCACTCTCTCTAATGCCTCCACGTCCTTCTGGTAGTGCGGCGACCAGAACTGGACGCAGTACTCCAAATGTGGCCTAACCAGCGTTCTATACAGCTGCATCATCAGACTCCAGCTTTTATACTCTATACCCCGTCCTATAAAGGCAAGCATACCATATGCCTTCTTCACCACCTTCTCCACCTGTGTTGCCACCTTCAAGGATTTGTGGACTTGCACACCTAGGTCCCTCTGTTTCTATACTCCTGATGACTCTGCCATTTATTGTATAACTCCTCCCTACATTATTTCTTCCAAAATGCATCACTTCGCATTTATCCGGATTAAACTCCATCTGCCACCTCTCCGCCCAATTTTCCAGCCTATCTATATCCTGCTGTATTGCCCGACAATGCTCTTCGCTATCCACAAGTCCAGCCATCTTTGTGTCATCCGCAAACTTGCTGATTACACCAGTTACACCTTCTTCCAAATCATTTATATATATCACAAATAGCAGAGGTCCCAGTACAGAGCCCTGCGGAACACCACTGGTCACAGACCTCCAGCCGGAAAAAAGACCCTTCGACCACTACCCTCTGTCTTCTATGGCCAAGCCAGTTCTCCACCCATCTAGCCACTTCTCCTTGTATCCCATGAGCCTTAACCTTCTTAACCAACCTGCCATGTGGGACTTTGTCAAATGCCTTACTGAAATCCATATAGACGACATCCACGGCCCTTCCTTCATCAACCGTTTTTGTCACTTCCTCAAAAAACTCCACCAAATTTGTAAGGCACGACCTCCCTCTTACAAAACCATATAATTTAAATCTTAAACAATTTGAACTAATTTTCACTATTTATGTGCACGATAGCAAACTCACAACTTGAGGCACTTTTACACTGGACACAGAGTCAAAGGATCCCAATATGCGGGTCTCACCAAACATAATACTACTATTAACATAAACTAGGCAGTGCAAAGCCCACAATTCAAGCTGCTAAAACAATACCACCTATGTTTTTTTACTTCTTGTTTGCTCCCTGCATTGTGTGAATTGACCTGATCTATGTGCATGAGGTCTAAGTTTAAGAAAAATAATTGACGTTTTTAGGCAGTGCATGAGTACATCTTTGCAGCATGTATATTCCAGATTTGTAGGACAGCTTTCATGACTTTCTTCACAGTGGTCTCCCACAGTTAACGGAAACAGGAAGATGAACTAGTTTCCCTCCCAACGTCAGGATGCAGCTGTGCCTCCTTACTGCCAAGCTAGAAAGCATCTTCCATTTCCTATTCCCCCAATCTGATCAAATATGTCACCCTCTTGGAATTCATCCATTACCAAATTAGTTCACATCTGGAATTAGGGTCAAGTTTGGTGAAGGGAGGAGAGATTTGGAAGAAAAATAATCACCCTGCCTTCTTACCGTGGAATATTGTTTTTTGGATCTTCACTGTCATTAGCTAATCCCCCAAATAAATAACATTTATTGTCAATTACGGAAAAGCAATGTCCAAGACGAGCACATGGTGCAGGGCCATTTTTGGGAGCTTTAGCCTTCAATTTCTTCCATTCCCATCTGCTTGCCTGGAAAACAAGAGCATCACAATATTAATGACCGGTGATTTCTGCCTTGGATAATCACCCAACCATTCACCGTCAATTACACATCCTCAGTAGAGCCAAAACTAAGTTGAGATTTCAAAATTAGTCCCACAGGCTAGATCTTGGTCAACACCCCCATTCTTGATTGGACAGTCACATCTCCAAATCACATTTCTTACCAGCACAAACTCATAACTCCTTTGTGTTTGCACAAATTTAGTGAAATAAATCAAACAGGCAACTTGAAAATATCACCTTCAAGACTAATGATGTGGTTCTGATGCTTTTAACAGTTAAGATTTTGAACAAATCTGATGACCTAGCCAGGTATCAACTGAAACCACACCCAGGCAGAGCCCAATTACAACAGATGAAAAAATTACATTCCTTGTACTGACAACCAATAATTCCCAATGTCACAGTTAATTCTTCCCATAGAACCCCTACAGTGCAGAACAAGGTAATTTGGTCCATTGAGTCTGCACTGTCTGAAAGAGCATCTTACCCAGGTCCACTTTCACACCTTATCCCCATAACCCTGCGCATTTACTATGGCTAATCCATTGAATCTACATATCTTTGGACACTTGCTTTTCTCCCTCTTCTCACACAGCGAGTGAAAAGAAGGGAACAGTTCCCACAATCAATTTCTGAAAATCTCCCTTGTGGGAAGACGATGGCAAAGTAGTAATGTCACTGCAGTAGTAATCCAGGGGCTCAAGATAACTCTCAGGGGGCATGGATTCAAAACCCATGTTGGTGGAATTTAAATTCAATTAATTTATAAATTCAAATCAATAACGAAAATCTGGAATTGAAAACTAATCTCCATAAGGGTTGATCATTGCAAAAATCTATCTGGTTCACTAATGCTCTTGAAGAAAAGGAAATCTGCTATCCTTACCAGATCTGGTCTACATGTATGGCCAGACCCACAGCAATGTGATTGCCTCATAAGTCTTAATGGCTCTCTGAAATGGCCTCGCAAGCCACTGTTGTACCAAACCCACCAGCACTGCAGATGTACCTGCACTAAATAAATGCAGCTGCTCAAGAAGACATCTCACCACCACCTTCAGGGCAATTAGCAACAGGCAACAAATGTTGGCCTAGCCAGCGATGCTAACATTTTATTAAAATAAATGTCCCTAAGGAATTATTCTGCCGATCGTGGTTGCATGACAAAAGAACAGTTAGAAGTAAAAATTCTCTATCAGCTGGTTCAGAGTTTAGGGATAAACATCAATGTGGTTAAAATAAACATGGCATCAAAAAGTAATTGGGAAGAGGCCAGAATCTTTTTTTTCTGCCTAAATTGCTGCTTTAGTGAACAAAAGGCGAGGTTTACCTAGCTTGGCTCAAAGCGTACCTGTTTTGGCCAGAGCACAAACATTCTGAAAACTCCAGTGTTCACGATTTTATTTGGAAAACGTTTCCCGGAACTGGATAACTTGGATAAATGTTCCAAACTCATGACGGGAATTTTTGGCTCAAGAACCTCAGTGTGAAACAAGCAAATAAAAACAGCTGTCGGATTGTCGAGGGGAAAGTGCAGCAAACTTTGAAAAATATTTTGCTGAAGTTATAAACTCACCACACAGATCAACCTTTCTAATAGAATTATAGAATCCCTACAGTGCTGGAGGAGGCCATTCGACCCATCGAGTCTGCACTGACCACAGTTCCATCTTGGCCCAATCCCTGTAACCTCACGTATTTAACCTGCTAATTCCCCTGACACCAAGGGGAAATTTATCATGGCCAATCAACCTGACCCACACATCTTTGCACATTCTTCCTGTGTCTGTGTGGGTTTCCAAACTCCATACAGACAGTGACCCGAGGCTAGATTTGAACCCGGGTCCCTGGAGCTGTGAGGCAGCAGTGCTAACCACTGTGCTCTGCCGAAAGGTCAAGCAGACTCAAAACGTTAGCTCCATTCTCTCTCCACAGATGCTGTCAGACCTGCTGAGATTTTCCAGCATTTTCTGTTTTTGTTTCAGACTCCAGCATCCACAGTATTTTGTTTTAAACTTTCTGGAATGCAATTTAAGAAATAAAAATGTCGGTGGACTGAATACTGCAGTTAGGTGTTGGATTGTGTTTCATATGATTCAGTAAGTATAAATGTTCCACAGCGTGCATCACTCAGCACCTCAGTATTCAGGCCCAATCTCCAGTCTGTTAACTCAGGTCAGATGAACAGCAGTAGGGGAAAGGGAAACATTTAGTCTCAATGTCTCCTGAGCTATATGTAGGATGGGGTGGAAACTAGAAAAAAAACTAGGGGCAAGGTCAGTCAATATCAAAACTCTGCTTCCTCTCAAGTGACCCACGGCAAAAATACATGCAGGTACTTCTTTACACATTCAAGCTCTGACTTCTGTTGGTTCCTCAAAGGAAAACTGTGATATTGCGGCAGAAAGCTTTGTTTTTATTTCATAGGCATTAACAAAACACAGCCCTTAAAAACAGTATATTGATGGATGAATAAAAGTTATTTTATAGCAACACCTCAGAATCTCTCAAAGCACTTGACAGGCAACACTTTACCTGTAGCTCATACAGCTCATTACTGTACTTCCCGTACTCCACCATGCCACCGAACACCAACAGTCGAGTGCCATCACATACGAATCCATAGGCTGCGCAGCCTGCGGGAATGTCCCCTCTCACTGCTGGGATGAACCACTGATTGGTTGCTGAAAGCAGGCAAAAAGATAGAAAATGTCATTTCCCCATTGCCTCCCACCACCAATGTACTAAATAAGCCAGTTACTTGCACTTATATAGTACTTTATCACAATAAAAAGATAAGAGACTTGCATTCATAGAGTGTCTTTCATGCCCACTGGACTTTAAAACAATGCATCTTTAGTTATAGCCACTGTTGTAGTGTGGGCAACATGGTAGCTAATAGACACACTTCAAACTGCCACAAACAGAATGTGATACTGACCAGATAATCTGTTTTGTTGATTAAAGGATAAATATTGCTAGGATACCTCCCGCCTCCTCTTCGGAATATTGTCATGGGATCTTTTACATCCACCCAAGCAAGCAGATAGGGCATTGGTTTAAGCTCTCAGCCAAAAGATGACTCCTCAGGCAATGTAGCACTGCCTCAGCACTGCACTGGATTGTGAGTTCTGATTTTTGTACTCAAGCCTTGGAGTGGGACTTGGGAACCTGGTTGCCAAGAATGCTACTAACGGAGACACAGCTGGCACAAAACATCGTGTTTTTTTAAAAACATCAAAATAACATGTCAACAAACTGGTAGAGACTGAGACTCTCATGGTAAATCTGCATCTTTCCCTGTGTAAAGGCAAATATGAAGTTTACACAAACTAAGAATGAATCCTGCAACTCCAACACGAAGCTTGGTGGGGGCCTGGGAAATTTTTAAAAAATGTCAGAAGCCTTAATGAAAAAATGAATTTTAAGGTAGCAGGCAAAAAAGATGTTCCAGCCAATGGGGCTGAGACTGCTGAAGGATTAATCACTTAATTTGAGGGAGAAAAGGTTATTCAGAACACCAGAGGACACAAGGTTAGGAAAGGTTGCAGATATAGAAGGGCATGAAGATTTTAAATTGTATGTATTTAGGAGACAATTAGGAGGGGTAGGAGAGCGGTGACTCTCCAGGAAGACTTGATGTGAGTATGGACACTTAAATTCCTGGGGTTAATGGATGGTTGGGTGATGTCAAAACACTTGTTGGTGAAGTCAAACTTAGAGTTGAAGAAACATGGTTAAATATTTCAGCACTTTTCTAAAACCTTTTTTCAATCTGTGATTAATATCATGAAATAGAAAAAAAAGATGCTTTGAGATCATACCCATCTGATAGAAACAGAGAAGGCCCAAGATAAAATCTATATCCTACTGCCTGTAAAGTTATAAAAGTGAATAAGTTTTATTTGGCATCACAAATTGAACCACAAAGCAACACATCTTTCATCAGATTGCATGTTAATTACATTTGAAGATCAAAATACATCGACAGGCAGCACAACAGGAAAGTGGATGAAGGGAAGGCGGTGGATGTTGTCTACCTGGATTTCAGCAAGGCCTTTGACAAGGTCCCTCATGGGAGGTTAGTTAGGAAGGTTCAGTCACTGGGTATACATGGGGAGGTAGTAAATTGGATTAGACACTGGCTCAATGGAAGCCGAGGCATGGTACATTGGGGAAACCATGCAGACACTACGACAACGGATGAATGAACACCGCTCGACAATCACCAGGCAAGACTGTTCTCTTCCTGTGGGGGAGCACTTCAGCAGTCACGGGCATTCAGCCTTGGATCTTCAGGTAAGCGTTCTCCAAGGCGGCCTTCACGACACACGACAGCGCAGAGTCGCTGAGCAGAAACTGATAGCCAAGTTCCGCACACGAGGACGGCCTAAACCGGGATGTTGGATTTATGTCACATTATCAGTAACCCCCACAGCTTGCCTCCTGGGCTTGTAGAATCTCACTAGCTGTTCTGTCTGGAGACAATACACATTTCTTTAACCCGTGTTTAATGTTCCCTCCACCCACACAGTCTGTACCTTTAAGACCTGGCTGGCTGTAGGATTCGCATTCTAATCCGTATTCTGCAACTTGATATTGTCTGTTTGCACTGTTTGAGAGCACATTTCCACTCCATCTGACGAAGGAGCAGTGCTCCGAAAGCTTATGGTATTTGCTACCAAATAAACCTGTTGGACTTTAACCTGGTGTTGTGAGACTTCTTATCAATGGAAGAAGCCAGAGAGTGGTTGTGGAGGATTGCTTCTCTGAGTGGAGGCCTGTGACAAGTGGTGTGCCGCAGGGATCGGTGTTGGGTCCATTGTTGTTTGTCATCTATATCAATGATCTGGATGATAATGTGGTAAATTGGATCAGCAAATTTGCTGATGATACAAAGATTGGAGGTGTAGTGGACAGTGAGGAAGGTTTTCAAAGCTCGCAGAGGGATTTGGACCAACTAGAAAAATGGGCTGAAAAATGGCAAATGGAATTTAACGCAGACAAGTGTGAGATATTGCACTTTGGAAGGACAAACCAAAGTAGAACGTACAGGGTAAATGGTAGGACTCTGAAGAGTACAGTTGAACAGAGGGATCTGGGAATACAGGTACAGAATTCCCTAAAAGTGGCGTCACAGGTGGATAGGGTCGTAAAGAGTGCCTTTGGTACATTGGCCTTTATAAATCGGAGTATGGAGTATAAAAGTTGGAGTGTAATGGTAAGGTTATATAAGGCATTTGTGAGGCCGAATTTAGAGTATCGTGTACACTTTTGGTCACCTTGTTACAGGAAGGATGTAAATAAGGTTGAAAGAGTGCCGAGAAGGTTCACAAGGATGTTGCCGGGACTTGAGAAGCTGAGTTACAGAGAGAGATTGAATAGGTTGGGACTTTATTCCCTGGAGCGTAGAAGAATGAGGAGATTTTTGATAGAGGTGTATAAGATTTTGATGGGTATAGATAGAGTGAATGCAAGCAGGCTTTTTCCACTGAGGCTAGGGGAGAAAAAAACCAGAGGGCATGGGTTAAGGGTGAAAGGAGAAAAGTTTAAAAGGGAATATTGGGGGCTTCTTCACGCAGAGAGTGGTGGGAGTGTGGAATGAGCTGCTGGATAAAGTGGTAAATGTGGGGTCACTTTTAACATTTAAGAAAAACTTGGACGGGTTCATGGATGAGAGGGGTGTGGAGAGATATGGTCCAAGTGCAGGTCAGTGGGACTAGGCAAAAAAATGGTTTGGCACAGACAAAAAGGGCCAAAAGGCCTGTTTCTGAGCTGTAATTTTCTATGGTTTCTATGGTTCTAACAGCTTTGTAGCCGTGGAATACAATTTTAGGATGCAAATATCAAAATCTTCTTTTCAAATACACCTGCAATGCTAAAGTCATTCTGGATAGACAGCTGGTTTGAAACTCCCGCTGTTCCTTTCCTACTGGGAGAGTCCTGCTCGCTCAACAAGAGGATTCATATTCCACCAGCCCCACAGGGAGATCTATAGGTGATCCGTCATGTCCTACGTGGCCAACATAATATCCTGCACCACTCCCTCCCCCACAAAGTCCACTCCTTCCCCAGTACCCCATTGCGGGAAGGTCCTTTCCGCTGCATGGCGATTGGCCTGGGGTCAGTCGAAGGTTGGTCCAGATCTGGTGGTGTGAACTGAATTGGAGACCTTCGTTTTCAGAGGGTGCAGCGTAAAACCACAGATTCTTCCTGGACTCGGCTTTAGGTGGGACACCAGCTTCTTCCGCTTCCATCTCGGAATCTGTGACCTCATCACCCGACAGGGCAGACGATGGTAGCGGCCGTCTCCATGGCTGGTAACGAGGCCTGCATTAGCATGGGCTCCCTACTCCTGACCAGCTGCTTCTTCACAACTTTGCCCTGCACTTTTATTTTAGAAGATGGGGGTCCCGTTTTCTCCTTTATGTTCCTGGGGACCCAACTAAGACCGTCGCTGAAGTTCCTCGTGTGAACTGGGACGCCGGTTTTGAATGTTGTCCTTGCAGAATCATGATTTTTCTTCTGGTTCTCTTGTTGGAACTCCACCCTCGCCACCAGATTTTAGAACAGTAGACTGAGTCTCGTCCAAAGCCGTCATCCCAGTAACAATTCCATTGGGGTAATTCCTGCTGTTGTGTGAGGGGTAATCCTATAGTCGAATAGAAAAAAATGCCAGTTCGGTCTCTATGGATGTTGTTTCTTCATGCCAAGCTTCACCGTTCGTTCAGCCAATGCATTTGATGATGGCTGATAGGGTGCTGTTCTCATGTGTCTGATACCATTATAAAGCATGAAGTCCGAAGCTTGGTGCTAGTAAAGGCAGTGTCATTGTCAGAAACCAGAACCTCTGGTATCCCAAGCATGCAATAGTAACATGGGGGGTGGTGTACATGCAATTTATCTCCAGCTATTTGGAATTGGTGTCTATGATGAAAAACATTCTCCTGGCATGACTCTCACTGCCTGACCAAGTTTGTCTGCATTAGGGCTGGGCCACCATACATAGCTTCTGACTAGCATTTTCATTTTTGATACTCCAGGGTGGCTGTGGTGTAATTCCATGAGTATCAGATGCTGCCCTGCGCGAAACACAACTATGTGGGATCCCCAGAGAATGATACCACCCGCAATACTGAGCTTGCTTTTCTTTGTCAGATAGGATTGCATTTCATCTTTTAGTTTAGTTTATTTATTAGTGTCACAAGTAGGCTTACATTAACACTGCAATGAAGTTACTGTGAAAATCCCCTAGTTCCCACACTCCAGTGCCCGTTCGGGGTACACCGAGGGAGAATTTAGCATGGCCAATGCACCTAACCAGCACGTCTTTCAGACGGTGGGAGGAAACCTGAGCACCCGGGAGGAAGACACGGGGAGAACATGCGGATTGCACACAGACAGTGACCCAAGGCAGGAATTGAACCCAGGTCCATGGAGCTGAGAGAGGTAGCAGTGCTAACCACTGTGCCGCCCTGAGGATTGGCCTCTGAATCTGCCATTCAGAATCATGTATTTCAATTTAGGTAGGATTGGACCTTTGTGCGGCCACACCTTGATTTTGCAGACACTGGCAGAGCTTCCAAAATGTTTAGGGTCATGACAAACTCTTCCAGTGCCAATAAAGCAGCAAGGTTTGTTGGCAAAGGCACACAACACAGTGCATCAGCAATGGCTATCCAGATTCCAGGGTGGTGGTGCTCTAGGAGGTATTCATGAGCCACCAGTAACAAGGCCCAATGTTGTAGTCAAGTGGAGGCAATCAGGGTTGTTTAATGCCTTGTCTTCTTTAGAAAATCCCAACAAAGGTTTGTGGTCAGTTACTATTATGAATCATCGACCATAGACATATCGATGGAACTTTTTAACGCCGAATACAACCAGTACAACCAGGAATACCTCCGTTCAGCGTCTGAAAACGTCCTGGATGTATAAGCAATAGGCTTTTCTGTTCCATCTTTCGATGGTATGCCAGTACCGCCCCCCACCCCGTAGGATAAAATATTGCATGTCAGGACAAGTTTCTTTTTAGGGTCAAAATGGGTCAATAAGTTAGACAGCAGCTGTTATTTAACATTATTGAAAGCCTCCAACCTGTGGTGCCACCCAAGCCCACTTCTGGTGTTTCCGCAGCAGAGTATGCAAAGGGGGCCAGTAAGGAAGCCAAATTCGGAATGAACTTCCCATTATAATTAACCATCCCAGGAAGGATTCCCACTCCGTAATGTTCCTTGTAGTTTGTGCTTCCTTAATGGCCCTTACCTTGCCATTCACCCAACAGCATAAGAAGGTCACGCATTTGATTGGAAGACATTTTTCTCTCTTCAGATGTACCTTAACTTCTGAGAATCTCCATAAAACCTTTCAGGTTTGGCAGATGTTTCATTCCAAAGTCCCCATGACCAGGACATTATCCAGGTACACCACCACTTGGGGGTAATCCTTGCAGTATATTCTCAATGACCTGTTGGAAAAAGGCGCTTGCGGACAAGGTCCCGAAGACAGGCGAGTGCACTCTTATAGGCCTTTATGCTTATTAATTGTCACATATTTTGGAGATACACATGGCTCATGTCCAACTTAGAGAATGCCTAACCACTTGCTAACTTGGCATACAGATCTTCGACTTGGGGATCAATCAAGTTTAGAAACTGGATTGACTGCGAGCTTATGATCTACACAAAGTCAGACAGATTTATCCACTTACAGACAGGGACGACATGTGTGGCAGACTCAACAAATTGTACAGGCTTTATGCCTAGATTTTCCAAGCGTTCAAGTTCCATATCCATTTTTTTCCCCCAGAGTATGGGACTGATTTTGTTCTAAAATACTTAGGTGTAGCACTGGTGTCAATGTAGATCTTGGTTTTGCCTCCTAAGTGCTTCCTGGAAAGCCTCAGGGTACTTATTGATAATTTTGTACAGTCGCCCCACACTCAGCCTGATGATCTCCAGCCAGTTCAGTCTAATGTGCTGGAGCCAATCTCGCCCCATAAGGCTAGCCTGATTGGCTAGCCTGGCCTTTGTGTCTTCTAAGCTCTGGAACTGAATACCAGTTCAGAGGAAACCATTGGTCTGCCACTCCACCCCCCCCCCCCCCCCTCCCCCCCCCAACCGATTACAGAGAATGTAGCCATGTCCACCTTCATTTTTCATTTATTTATTGTCACAAGGAGGCTTACATTAACACTGCAACGAAGTTATGTGAAAATCCCCTAGTTGCCACACTCCAGCTCCTGTTCGGGTACACCGGGGGAAAGTTCAGCATGGTCAATGCACCTAACCAGCATGTCTTTCGGACTATGGGAGGAAACCGGAGCACCGGGAGGAAACCCAAGCAGACACGGGAGAATGTGTGGACTCCATACAGATCGTTTTCCAAGCTGGGAATCGAACCCAGGTCCCTGGCACTGCGAGGCAGCAGTGCTAAACACCATGCCGCCCCATGAGTGTCCATTTACTAACAGCTCCACCATTATGGAGCTTCTGCAGTTACAACACACAAGTCAAAGCCCGAGACCTTCAGTTCCGGTCTGGGTAGATACATCTGATTTTGAACTCCCGCTGCTCCTTTCCTATTGGGCGAGCTTCTGTTCGCTCAATAAAGGAACTCATATTCAATCCGCCCCACAGTGAGGTCTGTTGCCAGTCTCCCATGGCCATCATAACACTGTTCATATTCATCCAAGGAGCACAGAACCACAAATCTCCCAATATATCCAGCCAGCTGAAAAATCAGGAAAAAAATCCCAAACCGATCAAATCACCACCCACTTTTCCCAGTTTTTATTCTCCTTTGATGTCCTCATCAATTACACCCAATAACAAACAACAAACAGCAGGTACCAGTGATGCAGTTCGAGCTTGTACTCATGAATTCCTGGAAAAGACCTTTCTGCAAAAACCAGTATCGGTGGCATTAGGAGGAATGAACTTCTGAAAAGACACTTCAATTCCTTTATGAGAGATGCAAGAAATAAAAAACCATTGGGCACCAAGCTGGTCATCGATTTCCACAGCTTCTGACGATACTCCTAAAATCTACACCAAGTTTGAGTCAGAAGCCTTAGCTCTAACTGATGCAAACCAATGTTAATGCTGATGTCAGAATAAAGGTGGTCCGAATACCTAATCTAGAATGTTTCAAATCAAAAACAGAGATTTTAAAAACAGCAATAGGAATATGCAGACAGATGTAGTGATGAAATTAACTCACAATGACCAAAAAACAATCAGTTCATCACAGTCAATATCATAGCTGCATCTGGATACTGTGTACAGTTTTGGTCTCCTTACTTGAGAAAGGATATAAAGAACAAAGAACAATACAGCACAGGAGCAGGCCCTTCGGCCCTCCAAGCACACGCCGCTCCCTGGTCCAAACTAGACCATTCTTTTGTATCCCTCCATTCACACTCCGTTCACGTGGCTATCTAGATAAGTCTTAAACGTTCCCAGTGTGTCCGCCTCCACCACCTTGCCCGGCAGCGCATTCCAGGCCCCCACCACCCTGTGTAAAATACATCCTTCTGATATCGTGTTAAACCTCCCCCCCCTTCACCTTGAACCTATGACCCCTCGTGAACGTCACCACCGACCTGGGAAAAAGCTTCCCACCGTTCACCCTATCTATGCCTTTCATAATTTTATACACCTCTATTAGGTCACCCCTCATCCTCCGTCTTTCCAGTGAGAACAACCCCAGTTTACCCAATCTCTCCTCATAACTAAGCCCTTCCATACCAGGCAACATCCTGGTAAACCTCCTCTCTCTAAAGCCTCCACGTCCTTCTGGTAGTGTGGCGACCAGAACTGGGCGCAGTATTCCAAACGCGGCCGAACCAACGTTCTATACAACTGCAACATCAGACCCCAACTTTTATACTCTATGCCCCGTCCTATAAAGGCAAGCATGCCATATGCCTTATTCACTACCTTCTCCATCTGTGACGTCACCTTCAAGGATCTGTGGACTTGCACACCCAGGTCCCTCTGCATATCTACACCCTTTATGGTTCTGCCATTTATCATATAGCTCCCCCCTATGTTAGTTCTACCAAAATGCATCACTTCGCATTTCTCTGGATTGAACTCCATCTGCCATTTCTTTGCCCAAATTTCCAGCCTATCTATATCCTGCTGTAGCCTCGGACAATGTTCCTCACTATCTGCAAGTCCAGCCATTTTCGTGTCGTCCGCAAACTTACTGATCACCCCAGTTACACCTTCTTCCAGATCATTTATATAAATCACAAACAGCAGAGGTCCCAATACAGAGCCCTGCGGAACACCACTAGTCACAGGCATCCAGCCGGAAAAAGACCCTTCCACTACCACCCTCTGTCTTCTGTGACCAAGCCAGTTCCCCACCCATCTAGCCACCTCCCCCTTTATCTCATGAGATCCAACCTTTTGCACCAACCTACCATGAGGGACTTTGTCAAATGCTTTACTAAAGTCCTTATAGACGACATCCACGGCCCTTCCCTCGTCAACCATTCTAGTCACTTCTTCAAAAAACTCCACCAGGTTAGTGAGGCACTGGAGGGGGACTGGCACTGGAGGGGGTACAGAGGAGATTCACAAGGTTGATTCTGGAGTTGAGGGGGTTGGCTTATGAGGAAAACTGAGTAGACTGGGGCTACACTCATTGGAATTCAGAAGAATGAGGGGAGATCTTATAGAAACATACAAGATTATGAAGGAAATAGATAAGACAGAAGCAAGGAGGTTGTTTCCACTGGCAGGTGAAACTAGAACTAGGAGACATGGCCTCAAAATAAGGGGGAGCAGATATGGGACTGAGATGAGGAGGAACTTCTTCACCCAAAGGGTTGTGAATCTGTGGAATTCCCTGCCCAATGAAGCAGTTGAGACGACCTCATTGAATGTTTTTAAGGCAAGGGTAGATAAATTTTTGAACAGTAAAGGAATTAAGGGTTATGGTGAGTGGGCGGGTAAGTGGAGCCGAGTCTACGAAAAGATCAGCTATGATCTTATTGAATGGCGCAGCAGGCTCAAGGAGCCAGATGGCCTACTCCTCATTCTTATGTTAATCATCATTGACCCTTTAACAGAGACTTCAAGTTTGCTAATGATTCTACTATGTGATAACCTAATGCTTTGTGAAAGTCCACACAAGTCATCTGCAAGAAAAACACAAAGTGAAGACGTGGTGAATGTACGTGTAAGCTGCAATATGTAAATACATATTCAAATATAGTTTGCCTTTGTTGATCATCATGTTTGAAGAGTAAAAATATGAATCATCCCACAGAATGTTTATTTTGATAAAATACATTGGAATTGCTGGATATAAAAGACCAAATCCACCTTCTATTACCCTGGCAATTGCGTGACAGCATGATAATGGAGTTACTGGTTAAATTATAGTGATAGCGCATTCAGAGTTTCAAGCTTATTCCATCCTCAATGTACAAAAAGCAGAATAAAAATAAACTCTCACCATGGTTCTTTCGACATTTGAAAAACAAAACAAAATCAGTTAATGTTTTCCTTTGAAAAGGCAGGACTGAGTACAGATACGAAGGTCAGACATGAACTGAAACTAGGAACATACTTTGGCAATCTTTGCAACAAGCTGTCTTTCTTGGTTCAGCACCCCTGGTGGCTGAAGGGCAGTTAAGAATCTGCCAAATAAATAAAGCACTAAACTATAAAGTGTGGGCATCATTCCCTCCACACCAGGGCAGCCATCTTAATCACAATGGGGTCAGCAGACTGAATCTATTATTCTTCACGAGTGACTGTGCACAGAAAACAGGAAAGGACTGTCAGTTTAGATTACAAGCTCAAATCTGTTGAGGCTCAAACTCAACAATATTTTGACATTAAGGCAACAATGAAACAGCTTGAATATAGTTGTTCATTTAGTTGCATACAAACTCTAGTATTGCTGAAAAAAAATACATTTTTCACCTGGCACTCATCGGACCAATCATGAGAACACGAGTGACAGGGGAATCAACAACTTTGTACCAAACAAGAGCAGAGTTGATTGGTAGGCAAGTGGAATCTGATTGTCCATGGCAGTTGTCAATCCACCAAATAATGGTGATTGACAGTTAACTGTCAAACATTGTTTGAAAATTTAAACCAGGCAGCTCGACTCCGATTGGCCAAGGCAATGCCCTATGGATTGAATTTGAGAGTGGCTATCACTTATTTTGTTTAGCTGAAACAGGAGCAACATGTGAACACGTTTTTTCTTTCTGTAAAAAAAAAAGTGCCTTCTGCATTGTGTGTATATGTAACTTCCAGTATAGGCAAATGTACCACACTGCAGGTCCAACTGGTCATCTTAGATTGTCAGCATAACTTTTAATGCAATGAGGATTATTTAGCAAATGTTGTCCAATCACAGGATCACATCCAATGTGAACTTTGCAAGCATGAACTGAAAAGGGCCAAGACTTTAACCGGTGAACTGAAGAGATATTTGATATCATCTGCCAGTTTTTGGTACGTGCTGTCTACATGCATCACACTGGCACGGAAATTCAGATAGCTATACCATGTTGTTTATTTGTGTGATGGACAGAAAGTCTTTTTAGCTTGACTGCAACATCCTGTTATCACTTGTGTTGCTACTGTACTGTAGCAGTGTCAAGCAGCTAGTTTCACTGCTGCTCACATCTTTGAGATACCTTGCCATTCCGACTGATCTTTCAGGGCCAGGAATGATGGCTTTTGGCATGTCCATGAGTTTGCACACTATATAGCGCAAAGTGATTTGATCAGGGTGGCCATGATCTTAAAAGTTTATTTATTTGTCACAAGTTGGCTTGCATTCACACCGCAATGAAGTTACTGTGAAAATCCCCTAGTCGCCACGCTCTGGCGCCTGTTCAGGTACACTGAGGGAGAATTTAGCATGGCCAATTCACCTAACCTGCACATCTTTGGACTGTGGGGGGGAAACTGGAGCACCCGATGGAAACCCACATAGACACAGGGAGAATATGCAAACTCCACACAGACTGTGACCCAAGCCGGGAATCGAACCTGGGTCCCTGGCGCTGTGAGGCAGCAGTGCTAACCACTGTGCCACCATGCTGCCCCCTTACAGGATGTCTTTGATGCACCCTATTCCAGCATCAAGCTTGCATGATGAGCAAATGGCTTGGGCCCTATTTACATGCTGCCAATAAGGCCAATCTAATAGCACATTGAACTGTATGAATCCCAACTCGTATTGACCAGTGAAGACAGGTTTGTGGTAGAAAACCCCTGGCAGATTTTTAAAACTGGTATGTCAAGGAAAGGAAGTTCAGGTGACTGCTGCATTTCAACGGTGAATTTGATTGCAGGATGGAGCCCCATTAAAACATGCAGGGACATTACATACCGGTGGGAAGTTAGGTGTCATGCCATCAAAGACAAGTAGCTCATGGAGCCCAACAAAGATGCTTGCGAGAGCTGGGCCCAGAGTGGCAACACCATCTATTTGAGCTTACATGGTGCATTCAAAAAACTGGACTCAACTGCGAGAGTTGCTAAACTCATAAGCTGAATAAATACTGATTCACGTAATGGTGGCGAGTCTTGATCGCCATGATAAGTGCCACACTATACTTTTCTATAGCTTCCTTAGATGGGATAATGGTGAATAAACTAGCAATGTCAAACTTAAAAAAACGCTTATGAACTCATGTATGAGTGGTGAGCTGCCCCATGATATATCGATGACATTTTCTTCCTTTGGAGTCATGGTGAGCAATCACTGAAACAACTATATGATGACATCAACAAGTTCCATCCCACCATCAGACTCACCATGGACTACTCTCCGGAATCGGTTGCATTCTTGGACACACACATCTCCATTAAGGACGGTCACCTCAGCACCGCACTGTACTGCAAGCCCACGGATAACCTCATGATGCTCCACTTCTCCAGCTTCCACCCTAAACACGTAAAAGAAGCCATCCCCTACGGACAAGCCCTCCGAATACACAGGATCTGCTCGGATGAGGAGGATCGCAACAGACACCTCCAGACGCTGAAAGATGCCCTCATAAGAACAGGATATGGCGCTCGACTCATCGATCAACAGTTCCGACACGCCACAGCGAAAAACCGCACCGACCTCCTCAGAAGACAAACACGGGACACAGTGGACAGAGTACCCTTCGTCGTCCAGTACTTCCCCGGAGCGGAGAAGCTACGGCATCTCCTCCGGAGCCTTCAACATGTCATTGATGAAGACGAACATCTCGCCAAGGCCATCCCCACACCCCCACTTCTTGCCTTCAAACAACCACGCAACCTCAAACAGACCATTGTCCGCAGCAAACTACCCAGCCTTCAGGAGATCAGTGACCACGACACCACACAACCCTGCCACAGCAACCTCTGCAAGACATGCCGGATCATCAACACGGATGCCATCATCTCACGTGAGAACACCATCTACCAGGTACATGGTACCTACTCTTGCAACTCGGCCAACGTTGTCTACCTGATACGCTGCAAGAAAGGATGTCCCGAGGCATGGTACATTGGGGAAACCATGCAGACGCTACGACAACGGATGAATGAACACCGCTCGACAATCACCAGGCAAGACTGTTCTCTTCCTGTGGGGGGAGCACTTCAGCAGTCATGGGCATTCAGCCTTGGATCTTCAGGTAAGCGTTCTCCAAGGCGGCCTTCACGACACACGACAGCGCAGAGTCACTGAGCAGAAACTGATAGCCAAGTTTCGCACACATGAGGACGGTCTAAACCGGGATGTTGGATTTATGTCACATTATTAGTAACCCCCACAGCTTGACTCCTGGACTTGCACAATTTCACAAGCTGTACTGTCTGGAGACAATACACATCTCTTTAACCTGTGTTGAATGCTCCCTCCACCCACATTGTCTGTGCATTTAAGACCTGGCTGGCTGTAGAGATTTGCATTCTAATCAGTATTCTGTAATTTGATTTCTGTGTCTGTGCCCTGTTTGAGAACAGAGACCACTCCATCTGACGAAGGAGCATTGCTCCGAAAGCTTATGGTATTTGCTACCAAATAAACCTGTTGGACTTTAGCCTGGTGTTGTGCGACTTCTTACCATGATATATAAAACAGGGTTCATCCTCTCAGCTCACTTTATGTATTATTATGTATCATCATTATGTATGGCTGCTCAAGACATCTTCTAGTTCTACACAGCATGAATTAGCCAAGTGCTGGGTGAATTGTTACAAGCAGTTTTAAGTCTTCCAGATACATGGTGAAGGATACCTTCGCATTTACTGAAGACCATACAGGACTTGCATATTGACATAATGTTGTGTCCATGTGCTCATTTGACATTGCTAGTCTATTTATCAATGTTCCACTTAGGAAATGATGTTGAGATGCCGGCGTTGGACTAGGGTAAACACAGTAAGAAGTCTCACAACACCAGGTTAAAGTCCAACAGGTTTATTTGGTAGCAAAAGCCACTAGCTTTCGGAGCGCTCACTGCTCCTCGCTAGGAGCAGTGAGCGCTCCGAAAGCGCTCCGAAAGCTAGTGGCTTTTGCTACCAAATAAACCTGTTGGACTTTAACCTGGTGTTGTGAGACTTCTTACCCCACTTAAGAAAACCATAGATCTGAATAACACCTAACCTGCTACTCCTTGCATATTTCTATGTGGATGATACATTTGCTATATTTAAATCCACAGCAGCATGCAATAATGAACAAGTTGAGAAATCTGCCAATGGGTTCTCTTATCACAGTCGACCACAAACCTACCATTACTGGTTAATACATGCATTGGAATTCTTGCCCACATGCTATTATATTGGCCTAATCAACAACCTTGTAAATAGAACCCAAGCCATTTGTTCACCTTCAAGCTGGATGCTGAAATATGGCGCAAAGATATCCTATGGGATAATGGCGGCTCTGACATTTCACACTGTATATCAAGCAAACTCAAGAACGGGCCCAAGGGAATTTCTGAAGGTGCCCAATCTACCTACAGATTAGTCTCGAAAGGCAAGGTATTTCAAAGCAGCATGTGAAATAAGCTGCTTCATGCTGCTACCATGCAGTAGCAATAAAAATGGTATTCACTATTAACAGGATGCTGCTGTCTTTTTGCCAACCAATCAGCATATTCTCCGCATACAGTATAGTGTATTTTTCCCTGCACATTGGTGTTCAGATTTCCAGCATCTACCTGGCAATCTGGAAAATAGTTAGGATATGTCCTGCCCACAAAATAAAAGCAGAAAAAATTCAATCCTGCCAATTACTGTCCCAACAGTTTATTTTTGATCAACAACAAAGCAATGGAAGGTGCCATCAACAGTGCTATCCCTGTTCATTGATGATCAATCTGGGTTCCATTAGGGCCATTCATCTCCAGTCAACTTTACAGTCTTGATCCAAACATAGACAAAGAGTTGAATTCCAGGAGTTGATTTATTATTGTCACATGTATTAACAATACAAAAGTATTGTTCTTTGCGTGCTATACAGACAAAGCATACCATTCATAGAGAAGGAAACAAGAGAGTGCAGAATGTGTTACAGTCATAGCTAGGGTGTAGAGAAAGATCAACTTAATGCAAGGTAGGTACATTCAAAAGTCTGACGGCAGCAGGGAAGAAGCTGTTCTGGAGTCGGTTGGTACGTGACCTCAGACTTTTGTGTCTTTTTCCCGAAGGAAGAAGGTGGAAGAGAGAATGTCCAGGGTGCATGGGGTCCTTCATTATGCTGGCTGCTTTGCCAAGCCAGTGGGAGGTATAGACAGAGTCAATGGATGGGAGGCTGGTTTGTGTGATGGATTGGGCTACATTCACGGCCTTTTGTAGTTCCTTGCAGTCTTGGGCAGAGCAGGAGCCATACCAAGCTGTGAAACAACCAGAAAGAATGCTTTCTATAGTGCATCTGTAAACGTTGGAGAGAGTCGTAGCCGACATGTCAAATTTCCTTAGTCCTCTGAGAAAGCAGGGGGGGGCGCCGGCGGGCGGCGGAAAGAAAGAAACCACGACAGGTTGATGATGATCTGGACACCTTACGACTGGAAGCTCTCGACCCTTCCTACTTTGTCCCCATTAATGTAGACAGGAGCGTGTTCTCCTTTACGTTTCCTGAAGTCGCTGACAATCTCCTTCATTTTGTTGACATTGAGGGAGGGATTATTGTTGCCGCACCACTTCAGCAGATTCTCTATCTCATTCCTGTACTCTCTCGTCATTGTTTGAGATCCGACCCACTACGGTGGTGTCGCCAGCAAACTTGAAAATCGAATTGGAGGGGAATTTGGCCGCACACAGTCATAGGTGTATAAGGAGTATAGTAGGGGGCTGAAAACACAGCCTTGTGGGGCACCGGTGTTGAGAATGATCGTGGAGGAGGTGTTGTTGCCTATCCTTACTGATCGTGGTCTGTGAGTTAGGAAGTTCAGGATCCAGTTGCAGAGGGAGGTGCTGAGGCCCAGGCCACGGAGGTTGGAGATGAGTTTCGTGGGAATAATAGTGTTGAAGGCTGAGCTGTAGTCAATAAATAGGAGTCTGACATAGGTGTCCTTGTTATCTAGGTGTTCCAGGGTTGAGTGCAGGGCCAGGGAAATGGCATCTGCTGTGGACCCGTTGCAGCTGCAGGCAAACTGTAGCGGATGCAGGTAGTCCGGGAGGCTGGAATTGATTCGTGCCATGACTAGCCTTTCGAAGCACTTCATAATGATGGATGTCAGAGCCAGTTGCACGCTGCTTGATTTTTCTTTGGTACCGGGATGCTTGAAGCAGATAGGGACCTCAGATTGTTGTAAGGAGAAGTTGAAGATGTCTGCGAATAATCCCGCCAGCTCTGCCCAGGATCTGAGTGCACGTCCGGGTACCCCATCCAGGCCAGTCGCTTTCTGTGGGTTGACCTTCAAGAAAGCTGCTCTGATTTCTGCAACGGTGACCCCAGATACAGATTCCAGGGTGCAGGGCATGCTCTCGCTGACCTCTTGCTCAAAACGGGCGTAGAATGCATTGAGCTCATCAGGGAGGGGTGTGTTAGAGCCGGCCATTTTACATGCCTTCATCTTGTAGCCAGTTATGTCTTGCAGACCTTGCCATAGTCAGCAGGGGTTGGTGTGGCTAGCCTGGGACGGTATTGTCTTTTGGCATCTTTGATGGATCGCCTTAGATCATATCTGGCTTTCTTGATTAGGTCAGTGTCACCTATTGTGTCAGCTAAGTGAAATTGACTGCCCTTTTAGTAATTTGACTGAATGTGACATCAAGGCGCTCCGGCAAAACTGACATGATTTTGTCACATGTATTAGTATACAGTGAAAAGTATTGCTTTGTGCGTGCTATACAGACAAAACATACTGTTCATAGAGTAAATAGGGGAGAAGGAAAGGAGAGGGTGCAAAATGTAGTGTTACAGTCAGAGCTAGTGTGTAAAGAAAGAACAACTTAATGCGAGATAGGTCCATTCAAAAGTCTGACGGCAGCAGGGAAGAAGCTGTTCTTGAGTCGGTTGGTGCGTGACCTCAGACTTTTGTTTCTTTTTCCCGATGGATGAAGGTGGAAGAGAGAATGTCCGGGGTGCGAGGGGTCCTTGATTACGCTGGCTGCTTTTCTGAGGCAGCGGGAAGTGTAGACAGAGTCAATGGATGGGAGGCTTGGTTTGCGTGATGGACTGGGCTTCGTTCACGACCCTTTGTAGTTTCCTGCCAGAGCAATCAGTTCAGCCATGATCTTATCAAAATCTCTATGAACGGTATGCTTTGTCTGTATACCGCGCAAGAAACAATACTTTTCACTGTACACTAATACGTGTGACAATAATAAATCAAATCAAGGAGCCATACCAAGCTGTGATACGCCACAGAAAGCATCCTTTCTGAATGTATCTGTAAAGAATTGGAGAGTTGTAGCAGACATGCTAAATTTTCTTAACCTCCTGTGAAACTAGAGGCATTGGTGGGCTTTCTGAACTATCACAGCATCCCTACAGTGCAGAAGGAGGCCATTCGGCCCATCAAGTCTGCACCAACCACCAACCTACCCAAGTCCTAGCTCCATAAAGGTGGGGTGCAAAAGGTTAAATCTCACGGGATAAAAGGTGAGCTAGCTAGATGGGTGGAGAACTGGCTTAGCCATAGAAGACAGAGGGTAGCAGTGGAGGGGTCTTTTTCCGGTTGGAGGTCTGGGACTAGTGGTGTTCCATGACTAGTGGTGTTCCGCAGGGCTCTGTACTGGGACCTCTGCTGTTTGTGATATGTATAAATGATTTGGAGGAAGATGTAACTGGTGTGATCAGTAAGTTTGCGGACAACACGAAGATTGCTGGAGTTGCGGATAGTGACGAACATTGTCAGAGAATACAGCAGAATATAGATAGGATGGAACATTGGGCGGAGAAATGGCAGATGGAATTTAATCCAGATATATGCAAAGTGATGCATTTCGGTAGATCTAATGTAAGGGGGAGCTATACAATAAATGGCAGAACCATCAAGAGTATAGACACACAGAGGGACCTGGGTGCACAAGTCCACAGATCCTTAAAGGTGGCAGCACAGGTGGAGAGGGTGGTGAAGAAGGCATATGGCATGCTTGCCTTTATTGGACGGGGCATAGGATATAAAAGTTGGCATATGATGTTGCAGCTGTATAGAACGATGGTTAGGCCACATTTGGAATACTGCGTCCAGTTCTGGTCGCCACACTACCAGAAGGACGTGGAGGCTTTGGAGAGAGTACAGAGAAGGTTTACCAGGATGTTGCCTGGTATGGAGGGTCTTAGCTATGAGGAGAGATTGGGTAAACTGGGGTTGTTCTCCCTGGAAAGACGGAGGATGAGGGGCGACCTAATAGAGGTGTATAAAATTATAAAGGGCATAGATAGGGTGAACAGTGGGAAGCTTTTTCCCAGGTCGGAGGTGACGAACACAAGGGGTCACGGGTTCAAGGTGAGGGGGGCAAGGTTCAACACAGATGTCAGGGGGAAGTATTTTACACAGAGGGTGGTGGGGGCCTGGAATGCACTGCCAAGCAAAGTGATTGAGGCAGACACGCTGGGATCGTTTAAGACTTATCTAGATAGCCACATGAATAGACTGGGAATAGAGGGATACAAAAGAATGGTCTTGTGGGCACATGAGCGGCGCAGGCTTGGAGGGCCGAAGGGCCTGTTCCTATGCTGTATTGTTCTTTGTTCATAACCCCAAGCATTTACCCTAGCTAGTCCCCCTGACACTAAGGGGCAATTTAGCATGGCCAATCCACCTAACCTGCACATCTTTGGAGTCTACCACACATCTATCGCGTCTGCGTGGAGGGGGCATGTCCTCCACTATGCTTCCTGAAGTCGATGACTATCTCCTTCATCAATGGGAGTCAGACCTAGCACAATGGTTCTGGTTGTTGCCAATCAACTCAGTCCCAGGGCATCACTGCTGGAGTTCCACAGGGTAGTGACTCAGGTCCAAAAATCTTCAGCTGCTTCATCAACAACTTTCCCTCTATCATAGGTCAGAAGGTTACTGATACTTGCATATCATTCGGAACCATTTGCAAGTCCTCAGTTACTGAAACATAAAGTGTCCATATGCAGCAAAACCTGGACAACAGTCGGCTTGGGCTAATAAACTGCAAGCAACATTCACACCACACAAGTGCAAGGCAATGACCATCTCCTACAAAAAAAGAGAGAATTTAATCATCTCCCCATGACATTCAACAGATCAATCATCACTGAATCCCCCCCACTAGTAACATCCCAGAGATCAACATTAATCAGAAACTGAACTGGACCAACCATATAAATGCCAACTACAAAAGCAGATCAGAGGCTACAAATTCTGCAGTTAATAACTCACCTGCTTATTCCCTAAAGCCTGTCCACCATCCAAGTCAATGTGTGATAGATCATAAGACTAAGAAATTGGAGCAGGACATTGGTCCATCCAGTCTGCTCTGCCATTTGATATCATGGCTGATCTGATTGCATTCCTAACTTTCATCTTCTTGCCTCCCCCACCCACAACTGTTGATTCCTTTGTCTCGCTCAACCACGAGTATATTCAATAACCCAGCCTCCACTGCTCTATGGAAGAGAATTCCAAAGAATAATTACTCTTCAAAGAGATTCTTCCACATCTCTATCTTAAATTGGACTCCCTCACAAGAGGGCACATCCTCTTAGCACCTACCCTGTCAACCCTACATCAGAATCTTTCGTTTCAATAAGATCACCTCCTCTCAATCTCCAATAAGGTCTCACCAATGCCCTGTACAGTTGTAGCAAGACTTCCCTCACCCCCCTTTGAAATCAAGACCAATTCCCACCATCCTCACTTGGAAATATATTGCCAGCCTTTCACTGTCACTGGGTCAAAATGCAGGAATTCCTTCCCTAACAACACTGTTATCTATACCACATGGACTGCCACAGTTCAAGAAGGTGCCTTGTGATCATCTTCATGAGGGAATTTAGGAATGGGCATTAAATGCTGGCCTTGCCAGTGATGTTCACATTCCATAAAACAATTCATAAATTGTACTGCATTCCTAAAGTGCAGTTTTCATTTTGTTTGCAAGAGCGTGGAACAATTGCATTAAACGGGCTTTAAGATTTTACACAAAAAACTTTCTAGGTGCACACACGTGCCCTTCTTTCCAAGGACATAATTTGAGATTGACAGGCTTATTAGTCCTGAGAGGTGCGAGTCTGATCGAAAATGTTAGCATATTGAATTATATATAAATGCCTTGTGTAGTTTGGCCCCAACCGTGACATTAACTCTCAATGGAGGAGAAAAAAAACAATTTGCAGTTAAGTCACTGTACCTTGAACTGACACCTTGCTGTAAAAAGCAGTTGAAATCAAGGGACATTGGAGACTTAAGTTTAAACTTAGAGCTGCAACAATCTGGAATGCTCTACTTGAAAAGGTGTTGACACTGATTTCACAACTAATTTTAAATGGAAACAGAACAGGTACCCGAGGATGAGGGAACACCAGGATCAAGGACAATAAGCACAACTGTTCTTTCAAAAGAGCCAGCACAGGCAAGACAGGTCAAACGGCCTCTTTCTGTGTTGCAAGTTTCTCTGATATGCATGTTGGTACAGTGAATGTTTCATTGATTTATTGCTGTTTGATAAGGTTTGCACCTCTGATTAACACCAGGACAAGACAGCATCATTGTAACAGTTCAAACAAATTATTCAGTTAGGTCTTAAGTCAAAAAATGATGCGCTGAGGCAGAGGTGGAAATGATGATGTGACAGAATGGCCAAACTTGGCGATGGTTAGAAGATTATTGCTGGGTCAAATACAATACCAAGGTTGCAAACAGTCTGGTTCACCTCAGACAGTGTCCAAGGTGGAACAAAGTTGGTGGCTAGAAACCCTGTGAACACACATCACTCCCATCCCTTTCTCTGTTCATCACACCTACACATTTATATGCCAAATTCACAAGTTAGAGCAGATTAATGACAAAACTCCACTGTTCCAAAAAGTGTAGATTTAGTAAATCTTTTAACCCTATGTTTGCATCATATATGTGCTTAAACTGGACTGGGGAGGAAAAGTATCGGCAAACATTTTCACTGTTTATGGGCGACACGGTAGCACAGTGGTTGGCACTGCTGCTTCACAGCTCCAGGGACCTGGGTTCAAATCCCGGCTCGGGTCACTGTCTGTGTGGAGTTTGCACATTTTCCGTGTGTCTGCGTGGGTTTCCTCCGGATGCTCCGGTTTCCTCCCACAGTCCAAAAATGTGCGGGCTAGGTTGATTGGCCATTCTAAATTGCCCCTTAGTGTCCCGGGATGCATAGGTTAGAGGGGTTAGTGGGTAAATATGTAGGGATATGTGGATAGGGCCTGGGTGGGATTGTGGTTGGTGCAGACTCGATGGGCCGAATGGCCTCTTTCTGCACTGTAGGATTCTATGAATCTATCACTAGATTGTGAAGACTTGCACAACAAATGCATTCCTTACATAAAAAAATAGATAAATTCACACAGCAGAGCATGGTACTTGGCTTCAGGAATTGGCCTTGGCTAGCACTATGAAAACAAATTCAATAATTTCCGATCAGTTGAGAAAAAGATTTGATTTTGGATGTGGTACTTTGCGCTGTTGAAAACACAGATGAAGAGTGGCTACTGGAAGGTTGTAAACACAGTAAGAAGTCTCACAACACTAGGTTAAAGTCCAACAGGTTTATTTGGCAGCACAAGCTTTCAGAGCGCTGCTCTTTCATCAGGTGAGTGAGGACTTGTGTTCACAAATAGGGCATATAAAGACACAAACTCAATTTACAAGACAATGGTTGGGATGCGAGTCTACAGGTAATCAAGTCTTAAAGGTACAGACAATGTGAGTGGAGAGAGGGCCAAGCACAAGTTAAAGAGATGCGTATTGTCTCCAGACAGGACAATTAGAGAGATTTTGCAAGCCCAGGCAAGTTGTGGGGGTTACAGTTCGTGTGACATGAACCCAACCATTATCTTGTAAATTGAGTTTGTATCTGTATATGCCCTGTTTGTGAACACAAGTCCTCACTCGCCTGATGAAGGAGCAGCACTCCAAAAGCTTGTGCTGCCAAATAAACCTGTTGGACTTTAACCTGTGTTGTGAGACTTCTTACTGTGCTTACCCCAGTCCAACACCGGCATCTCCACATCAGGTTATAAACATCCAGGGAACGATAACCCAGCAAGGATCAGGTAGAAGAAAACGGGCTGTGAAGAATTAAATATAAATTACATTTAAAAAACTCTATTTTCAGAAACTTTAGGAGAAATGTAAATTTTAATGTTTGCATCTGAGAATGCAAATGAGCAATGTTTGAAAACTGTGTTTATACGTAGCATTGAGCAAATAAAACTATGTGGCATTATTTAATAGCCAAATTGAGTCAGTCCCTACAAAAGAATGAAAAACATATCTGAGTAGCTGAAAAAAAATCAGACCACTGGCAACCACAATACACTGGAGTTCACACTGACTGCAGCAATCTTAGGAAAGAACAAACCAAATATTACAACAGATTCTGGGAATGCTGCTTGACAATTGACCAACCTTGGAACTCACTCAACAATTGAAAAAAAATCAGAAAATACCGAAAGGTGGAGGGGAGTGCATTATTTCCTGTCTGGGATATCTATGCTGTGTCAGATTTATTAAAAAAGATTTATTTAAAAAAATAAAATTGAAGAATTTTATTTCGAGATGATTTTTTAAACAGCTGCCCTGTTATTTTTCCACAGCTGCCCTGCTTCCTTTACTGCAGAGGATGTTGGATGTCTTTAAACAACCTCCCTCTGCACATGATGAAGCTTCTTCCCTTGACAACCAAACAGAAATGGCGCCTTGTTTGTACACATTAGAGAGAGAGAAAAAACTGAATCTAAAACCAGGACTGTCCCACTGGAACCAGCGAGTCCAAACACAGCGAGCACAATAACACTGATTACTAACTGTAACTGGAGGTGGCAGAGGGACAGATGTTACTGGAAAATAGGCACAAAAATAAAAACAAAACAAGGCAGGGAAACTGAGGGAACCGGGCGCCGCCATGTTGGGTTCCCTCTGCAATTTAGAGCCGGCGGAAAATGTTCGATTCCCCTCCCCATCTCAAATAAAAAGTCAATTAAAAATATTCCATTAATAATCCCGGCTGTTTGCATTTTGTTTGTCAAATCACGGAATTTTTTAAATGGAGGGAGGGGAGGATCCTGACATTCACTCCATTAACGACTCCCACACTGGGGGGTTGACTGGTTTTTATTTCAGGATTTATTCGAACGGGAGAGAATTTCTCATAAACAGATTATAAATATATTTTTGTGTGTGAAGGGATTTGGCGCCAAATGGCGCGCTCCGGGTTGTCCGCTCTCGGCGGCGGCGCCGCCGCCATTTTGAGGCAGGCAGGAGGGGGGAGGGGCAGCGGCCGCGGTCCGCCCGGATCCCCCGCTCCATCTTGCTCTCCGCTTCCCTTCAGCAGCCGCCCTGCGCGCGCGCACTCGCCACCGGCCGGCCGCTCCTCCCACCTCTGGGAGGGGAGAAGACAGAGAGAGAGAGAGAAAACATTGCGGCAAATTATTACTATTCAATCCACCTGAATTATAAACGTGCAACTCATCCACGATCCCTTCGTTCCCCCCGCCGAAAACGACCATCAGCTCTTTAATGGAGACAGCCCGGTGGCCGTGGCGGGGCCGGGGGACCGGCCCGCTCGAGTTGGTTACGCGCTTCCATTTGAGTATGGGAGCCGCCATCTTGGCGCCGCTTTCCCTGAAAAAGCGGCGGGGGAAGAAGAAGAGAGCCCGGATGTTGTCAGCGCAAGACCCTCGGCAGGCCCGGGCTGCCTGATTCCGAGCCTGTCACATCCACCACCCAGGGAAGCATCTCCCTGCAAATCCTGCTCTCCTGTTTCATTTCTGTTCTCAAAATAAAATTTATTTCATTTTTATATCGTTTCAGGCTTCACAAAATGACGTTTCTTCTCCTTTCAGGGGATCCTTTGCCCAGGCACAGTCCCGGCCACCGGGAAGAAGGCGGGGCCCGGAGTGGCCGAATACCCGGATGTCAGGTCTGGCCCCCTGGGTGGAGTTGGGGAATTATGTGACTGCTTATTTCACGTTTCCAAACAGAAATACTGCTTTCAATTCATTCCAGGAGACAGATTTTGTTTTTAGCGCGATCACAATGTGAGGATCACAAATACTATTCAACATCTCAATCACAGGCAATATCCGCAGACACCGAAAGACTAGGGATAAATCCCCGGATGTTCCCTGTCCCAGAGAGGGAAAGACCCCAGAATTAAAAAAAATAAAAATAATTAAATTGAATTAATTTGAACAAATACACCATCGAAGACGGTTTCATTAAACAGACAGTCGGGAAAAAACACATTGTCTTGATGGAAAAGGCCAATACCTTAGACACCTATGTAGGGCTTAGCCACAGGAAAGACCCCACTATTAATTTTTTTGGGGGTGAAAATCTCTGACATTTTCTGTCTTAATTTTTTTAAAGGCGGTGTTTGTGCAGGAAGTTATACAATGCAAAACAAATTAATGCAGCGGGAATTTGTTTTGTAATAAGGCAGATGACTTGGACAGCTCATCCTGGGTCCTGTTGAAACATGATAGTGAATTGTTACTTGGGGGTGGATTTTACCAGGAGGGAGGGGGAGCAGTCATTGTATTTCAATATCTGATCACTGATTTATTGCAGAGAATCAATATCTGGACATTTATTTATTGCAGGGTATAGGCAGGTATGGACATACATGTCGATATCTGATAGATTTATTTATTGCAGGATATGGACATGTCAATATTTGATCATTTATTTATTGTGGCGTATAGACATACTTTATAACCTGAAACCACCATAAAAATCAAGGTATCAGATGGAATTTTAAAAATCTTGTTTGTGTGTAGTGGAAAAGTCACACTACCAATGAAGAGGTGTTAATAAAATCTGAAACCAAAATAACTTTATTGACCCAGACCAGAAGACAGTCTTATCTTGGGCACATAAACAAAATTGGAAAATCTGATGCCACTGAGAAAGATCGATGGTTAAAAATAAATGGAAGCAGACAAAGGATAATCTTTCTAAAGGGCCCTGCAAATGACTGCACCACCAAAGATGATCCACACCAAGATTAACATGGAGGTCCATGGTTGCCATAGCCCTTAGGACATGGTGAAGAAGAGAATGTGTGTATATGGATGGACTTAAATTTCTGCATTACCTTTTACAACCTCAGAAGATCTCAAAATGCTTGACATTGACAGCAAATTAAGTACTTCACTGAAGTGTAGTCAGTACTGTAATGTAGGGCATAGTAAATTCTTATGTCCACATTTATGATGTGAAAGTCAATATCAATTGGTCACACTGCAGTTTACATCCACTTGCCAGTTGTTGCATTTAGAAGCCACTTTGTACACAGTAAGATCCCAACAAACAGCAACATGATAAATACACAAGGTTCAGTTGGTAGTACTCTTGCCCAAGTCAGAAGGTTATGGGTTCAATTCCCACTCCAGGCTGACATTTCCAGTGCTTTACTGGTCGAGTGCTGCCCTGTTGGAGGTGCTGTCTTTCAGGCAAAATGTTAAACAAGCGGCCATCTATCTGAATGGTTATAAATTGATAGGGAACGTGCAGTGAGACCCGAGTGTCCTCGTACACCAGTTGCTGAGGGTAATGTGTGCAGTTTTGGTCTCCTTATCTGAGGATGTTCTTGCTATGGAGGAAGTGCAGCTAAGGTTTACCAGGCTGATTCCTGGGATGGAAGGGCTGATGTACAAGGATAGATTGAGTTGGTTAGGATTACATTCAGTGGAGTTCAGAAGAATGACGGGGGAATTCATAGAAAACTATAAAATTCTAATAGGACTAGACAGGATGTTCTGGATGGTGGGGGAATCCAGAACCAGGGGTCACAGTCTGAGGATGTGGGTTAGGACTGAGATTAGGAGAAATTTCTTCACCCAGAGTGGGGAGCCTGTGGAATTCTCTACCACGGAACAGCTGAGACCAAAATACTATGTTTTCAAAAAGGAGTTAAATATAGCTCTTGGGGTGAAGGAGATCAAAGGAAATGGGAGATCGGGGAGGTTGGATCAGGCTATTTAGTTGGATGATCAGCCATGATCATATTGGTGGAGCTGGGCAGAATGGCCTTCTCTTGGTTTTTATGTTTCTATGCTTGCATGGACATAAAGATCCCATATATTGATGAGCAGAGGCAATTCTACTCCCCCTCACCAAATGTCCTAATTTATCCCTGGTCAATATCACCAAACAGATTAACCATTTAGTTTCACATCGCTGCTATTGGAGCTTGCTGTTATCACGTTAGCTGCTGTTTTGCGACAGTGACTACACTGCAACAAAGTATTTCATTGTTTATAAAGGCACTACATAAGTGCAAGATTCTTTCAGACAATGGTTTTATGATATTCGTTGAGGGATAAACATCGGACAGGGCGTACAATAAATGGGAGATGGCAAAGCTAAACCCACATAGGCAGACATTCTTGTTGCATTCAACCATAAATTCTTATGTCCATTTATGATGTGAAAGTCAATGTCAATTGGTCACACTGCAGTTTACATCCCCTTGCCAGTTGTTGCATTTAGAAGCTCCTTTACCAGGATAAGAATCTGCTTCCCTCCAATTAACCATTTCCCCAAATACTGAATGTTTTGTTAACTGAGGCGTGCTGGTTAGGTGCATTGGCTATGCTAAATTCTCCCTCAGTGTACCCGAACAGGTGCCAGAGTGTGGCGACTAGGGGATTTTCACAGTAACTTCATTACAGTGTTAATGTAAGCCTACTCGTGACACTAATGAATAAACTTTAGCTTTAAAAACTCCACAAAGAATTTTTGTAAATAATGACTTCTTAAAAGGTTAAAGAAGTTCAAGAGGAATTCTGCAGCTTAGAGCCCAGGCAGCCATGGGGGAGGTACTCAATTTGGGACATTCCTGCAGCATGTGCAGCTATCTTGGAGTTGTGGGACTGGGTGAACTCAGATGGGATGAGCCTTCAGAAGAATTTGACCTCTTTTTAGGACAAGGGTGAGAAAGATATTTCATTGGAGGCAGCTAAGAGGTTCACTAGGATGATCCCCGGTATGGAGGGATTGAATGAGGTGATCTCATTGAAAGATATAGGATTCTTAAGGGGCTTGACAGGGTAAACGCCAAGATGATGTTTCTCCTCATGGGAGAGTCTAGGACCAGAGGGCAAAGCCTCAGAATAAAGGGGCACCAATTTAAGACTGAAGAGGAGGAATAATTTCTTCTCAGAGGGTTGAGAGTCTTTGGAACTCCTTGCCAGAGAGCTGTGGGGGGCAGAGTCCTTGTGTATATTTAAAGTTGAGGTAGATAGATTTTTGATCAGTAAGGGAATTGTACCTGTCCTGGGAGCGTTTGATGGGGACAGTGTAGAGAGAACCTTACACTTTAACCGCATGCTTTACCTGTGCTCAGAGTGTTTGATGGGGAGACAGTGGAGACGGAGCTTTACTCTGTATCTAACCCCGTGCTGTACCTGTCCAGGGAGTGTTTGATGGGGACAGTGTAGAGGGAGCTTTACTCTGTATCTAACCCCGTGCTGTACCTGTCATGGGAGTGTTTGATGGGGACAGTGTAGAGGGAGCTTTACTCTGTATCTAACCCCGTGCTGTATCTGTCCTGGGAGTGTTAAATGGGGAGAGTGAATGATCCTATTGAACGGCAGTGCAAGCTCGAGGGGCTAAAGGGCCTATTCCTATTCCTTATGGTCTTAAATATGCACCCTGGCCCTCCAACTTCATCTGAACTGCACACAAATTAGCAGGTAATCAAACAAATAATGACACCTGACAATTGTGAGTGTAAACATTTCCAAAGTGCCAACTCTATTAAACTCAACCACTTTAGAATAACTGGATTGAATCTGAGGGCCTCAGTTCAAGGCCCAGTCACGACAGATGTGTTCGCAAGCCTATGTGAATTCAGCACTCAGATGTGAAAATAATCCAAGAGCTCTCTCTGGTGGTTCAATTGGTAAATGCACCCAGCATTGATATTCAGAACATAAACACAGGAAAAGTTAACTAATCACTGTTCACCTTCAGATGGAAATGAGGACTGTAAAGCAATTGAAAAAAACAATTATAATTTTAACCTCAAACTTGGATTTAAATGTGCCAGCTTTATTTTAATGTAACAGTTAATTTTTTCTCTTCAGTTACTGCCAGGTCTGTGGAGTGCTTCCAGCACTTTCCGAGTGTATTTCAGATTTCCAGCATGTCAGTTACATTAATATCGTCTTTGGCCTGTGCAGTGTCAAACTGGTCTTCACTGTTTACTCACAGGGGATTCATCTGACTGAACAAGATAGATTAAAGATAGACATTTCAAGGGACATTGGTTTAACAGAATAACAGATAGAGGCACTCAAAATTCTCTTGCCTGAAAACGAGGAGGCATGGAGATCATTTTCAATAGTTTCCAGCCTGTGGTAAAGGTTACAAGTGGCTGACAAGAATGTTTGATGCAACAGTGAATGGGCTTCTGCTAGACCCCAAACTCAGCTTCCAAATGACAGGGGTTCTCTCTTTCTCCCCATCCTGCTCCCTCCCTTCTTCACCTTCCCTACCCTCCTGCACCCCGAATTCCAATCCCCAACTTGCACCTTCCTCTGTGCTATCACTAGACGTTAGAAAAACAATTAGCCAAGTTAACTGCAATTGACTTAACAGTAACAAGAGTATATTCTTTATTTGTCCAAAACAATATTGACAACTTTAGCTTTAATAACTGTTTTGTTTGTTATAGTAGCTGTTTCACTGTAATTATCAGAGCTCTTCAGCCTGGGAACAGGGCCAAACCCTGGCTGATTTGTTTTTTTCTTTGCCCTAGGCTTTCAGAGGCAATTGTAACACTGCTCCCAGCGATCGGGTGACTGAGTGCACAGTGGGATTTCACTAACTGTTTGCACAGACAATTAAACTTGCACAGGCTAAGGATATGGATTGGGCATCGATGATCATCACACGTGATACAGAATGCTCAACAGAAAAAAGCAGAAGTCACGGCAGGAGAGACTGGCTGAGCTGAGGGGGTAAAATTAGCAAAGCAAACCTATTATTTTACTCTTTCACTGATATTAAAAAATCTTATATTCATAGAGCATCTCAGGATCTCTTTTAGAGCCAAAGTATTTGTGAAGAGTAAACACTTGGAGGAAACAGCAATTCATTTGCACACAGCAAGATCCCAAGTGATGAGGAATGACCAGATCATGCGCTGATTGGCTGACAGAGAAATGTTGGTTCCACCAAAACGGAAGTGAATTAAATTTTGAAGTGAATGAGTGTCGTTAACATTGGGGAAAGCTGTGAAATTAAACTGAACTTTCTCCCTCTGGGTTGAAAGGGCTGGGGGGTCGGGTGAAATCTCTCTTTGTAGTTCCAGACAGCCATCACTTAACTGACCACCCATCAGATGTGAATCATTGAGCTGGCAGACTGTTCATCGACTGCCAAGCCTGATCCTGACTGCATCTGATGGTCTCTCTCGTTTTACCACAAGATGACACTTGACAGCAATCAGGAGAAAGACAACCTGACTCATTTCTCTCTTCTTCACCCCAGCCGCTGAAGATTTCTTGGTGGGTGTAGAGTGGTTGTTTGGTATACTCCTGTTGAACAGTGCCTCTTCCTGTTCAAGAATCTAGCTCTAGCTTTCCCTCTAACTCTCCCCCCTGCAGTGTACAAGGGAGAGAGATGTCAAGATTTATATAAAATATTACAACATTAACAGTCACAAGTATCAGAGACAGGGAAGCTGGTTCAGTTGTACTTTTAATTTTTGCTCCGTCCAACTTTAAGAAATTCAAGAGTGTTGAAGTATCCGACCCAGGGGGAAGCGGAAGCTGAACTGGGGAGGGAGAGAACCTACCCCCCTCTGTCACTGGAATAGCCGTCCAGAGTGTGAGGTTGCACGATGATTCACAGTAAAAAAAACACAGCTTATTTTCATCTCCGTTAAAAAAAATAAAAAATTAAACTGATTACACAAGGGCAATGTTTGGTCTGTAAAGGTTCTTCAGATCAACATATCGTGATCATCTTCACACTCAGCAACTCGCTCCTAATCTCACTCCACATCATCATTACCCTGCTGTTAAAACCTCAAAAGGACCTGTCAGCAGGGCCATGGGCAGAGGATTGCTTAAGAACTGAAAAGAGAAAAACAAGAGCAACTTTCCTGTCTGCTGTAAAAGCCTCAAGTCTGAAGCAGTCAGCACCCCAATTATATTCGACCCACGCCATACATCAAAAAAGAAATAATTGATTTAATACCATCTGATCTTGCATTTACAGGGGAACAGGAGATAAACCAAAATGCACACAGGTTTCTGATCATGACTACAAGGTGTCCAAGATAGTATCGATCCTGGACACCAGGTCTTGCCGCTTGGAGGTGAAGTGTTTGTCATTCTCGATGTACACGTCCTTCTTCACTTTGCCAGCCACCAGCCGCTCTGCCTCCTGAGATGCCTTCAGTGCCAGATCCTTCACCTGGCCATCCAGCTTCTGGATCTCAGCCACCTGAAGGAGAGAGTCAGAGTCAGCCCCAAGTTACACACAGCCCACCCCAGTCCCCCTCCTTCCTTCCTTCCCACATTCAGGAGCTCAAACAACAAATGACATCTCTGTAGCGAATGAATCAAACATCCCAAGTGGGAACAGGGTGGAACCAGGAGATAGATCTTATGGACAAGAGATGGCATGAGGAGAAAAACTAGCGCAAGATGAGAGTTCTGGGCAAGGAGAGAAGAGGGAGGCAGTGGAGGTCTAGACCTTGGTCAGAGTAGTCCTTCAGCTCCTCACATAGGTTGATGAGGGTCAAGGAGAAGAGGGGAATAAGTGGTTTAATGAATTTGTTTGTTCTGGAAGGAAGAAACTAGAGCGTTATCCTATTCAAGGATGATCCTGTGGGGAATTTTGATTCGAGCTGGATTTGATAGTACTTCATGAAAACTCCCACCCTCAACAAAGAAGAAATTACAGCACAGGAACAGGCCCTTGGGCCCTCCAAGCCTGCACCAACCATGCTGCCCAGGGACCATATCTCTCTATTCCCATCCTATTCACGTATTTGTCCAGACGCCCCTTAAAAGTCACTATTGTATCTGCTTCCACTACCTCCCCCGGCAGCAAGTTCCAGGCACCCACCACCCTCTGTGTAAAAACACTTGCCTCGTACATCTTAACCTTGCCCCTCGCACCATAAACCTATGCCCCTCCTCTAAACAAAGGATAGAGCCCCTCCACTGCCTACAACAAGACCAGAAAGTAGAACATAGAACATTACAGCGCAGTACAGGCCCTTTGGCCCTCGATGTTGCGCCAACCAGTGGAACCAATCTAAAGCCCCTCTAATCTACACTATTCCAATATCATCCATATGTTGATCCAATAACCATTTGAATGCTCTTAATGTTGACGAGTCCACTACTGCTGCAGGCAGGGCATTCCACGCCCTTACTACTCCCTGAGTAAAGAACCTACCTTTAACATCTGTCCTATATCTCTCACCCCTCAATTTAAAGCTATGCCCCCTCGTGCTAGCCATCACCATCCGAGTAAAAAGGTTCTCACTATCCACCCTATCTAATCCTCTGATCATCTTGTATGCCTCTATTAAGTCACCTCTTCACCTTCTCTCTAACGAAAACAACCTCAAGCCCCTCAGCCTTTCCTCATACGATTTTCCCACCATACCAGGCAACATCCTGGTAAATCTCCTCTGCACCCTTTCCAACACTTCCACATCTTTCCTATAATACGGCGACCAGAACTGTACGCAATACTCCAAATGCGGCCGCACCAGAGTTTTGTACAGTTGCAGCATGACCTCCTGGCTCTGAAACTCAATCCCTCTACCAATAAAAGCTAACACACCGTACGCCTTCTTAACAACCCTATCAATCTGGGTGCCAACTTTCAGGGATCTATGCACATGGACACCCAGATCCCTCTGTTCATCCACACTACCAAGTATCTTACCATTAGCCCAGTACTCTGTATTCCTGTTACTCCTTCCAAAGTGAATCACCTCACACTTTTCCGCATTAAACTCCATTTGCCACCTCTCAGCCCAGCTCTGCAGCTTATCTATGTCCCTCTGTAACCTGCCACTTCCCTCCGCACTGTCTACAACTCCACCGACTTTAGTGTCATCCGCAAATTTACTAATCCATCCTTCCACGCCCTCATCCAGGTCATTAATAAAAATGACAAACAGCAGTGGCCCCAAAACAGATCCTTGCGGTACACCACTAGTAACTGAACTCGAGGATGAATATTTCCCATCAACCTTTGTTTTCTTACAGCTAGCCAATTCCTGATATACTAAATCACCTTCAATCCCATGTGTCCGTATTTTCTGCAAAAGCTTACCATGGGGAACCTTATCAAACGCTTTGCTGAAATCCATATACACCACATCAACCGCTTTACCTTCATCCACCTCTTTGGTCACCTTCTCAAAGAACTCAATAAGGTTTGTGAGGCACGACCTACCCTTCACAAAACCATGCTGACTATCCCTAATCAAATTATTCCTTTCTAGGTGATTATAAATCCTATCTCTTATAATCCTTTCCAATACTTTGCCCACAACTGAAGTAAGGCTCACCGGCCTATAATTACCAGGGTTGTCCCTACTCCCCTTCTTGAACAAGGGGACAACATTTGCTATCCTCCAGTCTTCTGTCACAGTTCCAGTAGACAATGACGACCCAAAGATCAAAGCCAAAGGCTCTGCAATCTCCTCTCTAGCCTCCCAGAGAATCCTAGGATAAATCCCATCCGGCCCAGGGGATTTATCTATTTTTACCCTTTCCAGAATTGCTAACACCTCCTCCTTATGAACATCAATCCCACCCAGTCCAACAGCCTGCATCTCAGTACTCCCCTCGACAACACTGTCCCTCTCCAGTGTGAATACCGACGAAAAATATTCATTTAGTGCCTCTCCTATCTCTTCAGACTCCACGCACAACTTCCCACTACTGTCCTTGACTGGCCCTAATCTTACCCTAGTCATTCTTTTACTCCTGACATACCTATAAAAAGCTTTAGGGTTTTCCTTGATCCTACCTGCCAAAGGCTTCTCATGTCCCCTCCTGGCTCTTCTTAACTCTTTCTTTAGGTCCTTCCTGGCTAACTTGTAACTCTCAAGTACCCTAACTGAGCCTTCACGTCTCATCTTAACACAAGTCTCCTTATTCCTCTTCACGAGATTCAACCTCCTTAGTAAACCACGGTTCCCTCACACGTCTGCTTCCTCCCTGCCTGACAGGTACATATTTATCAAGGACGCGTAGTAGCTGTTCCTTGAATAAGTTCCACATTACAATTGTGCCCATCCCCTGCAGTTTCTTTCCCCAACCTATGCCAGCTAAATCTCGCCTAATCGCATCATAATTTCCTTTTCCCCAGCTATAACTCTTGCCCTTTTGGTATATACCTATCCTTTTCCATTGCTAAGGTAAACGTAATCGAATTGTGGTCACTGTCACCAAAGTGCTCACTTACCTCCAAATGTAACACCTGGCCTGGTTCATTACCCAGTACCAAATCCAATGTGGCCTCACCTCTTGTTGGTCTATCTACATATTGCGTCAGGAAGCCTTCCTGCACACATTGGACAAAAACCGACCCCTCTAAAGTACTCGAACTATAGCTTTTCCAGTCAATATTTGTAAAGTTAAAATCCCCCAGTACAACTACCCTGTTACTCTTAATTCCTTTCATCCCACTGCTTCCCTCTCCCTCTTTCTCAACGGATATGATTGATGTTTCAAATAAATTATGTGCTATTTTCATTGCAAACTCTGCAGTGTTTTTTTCCAGCTTCCTAATAATTCAGCCAGTTAATAACAAGAAGATTTACCTGTCCTGGGAGTGTTTGGATGGTGAGTATGGAGGAAGCTTTACTCTGTATCTAACCCCGTGCTGTATCTGCCTTCTAATGTTAACCAAGCATGAATCCTTTACCTTCTCAGCCAGGTCTGATCCTTCAGCCTTCAGCTTTGACTGCAGGGCGCTGATGTCGGCGGAAAGACCCCGGTGTTCTATTTCCAGGGTCTTGCGGCCGCTATTCAGCGTGCCAATGTCCCGCGACTGCTTGTACTTATTCACAGCCTCTTCAAAATGGCGGTACAAGCCCAGCCTTTTGTTGACCAAAGTCAGAACCTGTTCAGTGATGGACGCTACCTTCATCCTGGCTTCCGCAGCTGGGTCCTGTAGGGGTTGAGGTCATGTGGAAAGAACAGGGAAGAAATAAAATAAAACCAAGAAATGCTGCTGCTATGGTTAGCTTAGAAAGTATAACCAAACTGGGTTCTGTACAGTTCAACGTCACCACAATCTCTGGGAGTGGGACAGGGGAAAGAAAATTAAGAAAAATGATTCTGATACAGAGAGGGTTTAACCGAAGGTGCGATGTTGCAGGTTTAGAAACTAACAATACCACCTTTAACGCGGTGAAACAAGATACCTCACAGGAATAAATGTGAACCAAAATCTGATACCAAGTCATTAAGGAGATTAGGACAAGTGGCCAATAGCTTGGTCAAAAGGGAAGGTTTTAATGAGCATCTTAAAAGGAGGAGAGTGAGGTGGAGAGGTTTACGGAAGGAATTCCAAAGATCGGGGCTCAGGCAGCTGAAGGCACAGCCACTAACAGTGGAGCGATTAAAATGGGGGATGCTCAAGAGGCTCGGATTGGGGAGGGCACAGAGACCTTGGAAGGTTGTATGGAGTGGATTAGAGATAGGGAATGGTTAAAAGTCACAGAGAAGTTTGAACACAAGGAAGATTTGCATTTATATGCCAACTATCACCATCAAGTGCCACAAAGCTTTACAGCCACTGAAGTACATTTTTAAGTGCAGTCACCACTGTAACATGGAGAGTCTGTCAGTCAGATTGTGGACAGCAAGATCCAACAGACAGCAGTGTTATAATGTGATTTTACCTGAACGACTGATGTTGATCTGGGCACGGGGAGTCCAGCAGTGAAGCCAGACACAGGGCCTTTCTTTAGGGTCTCATCTGAAAGCTGATATCTCACAATTGCAGCACTCCCTCAGTATAGCACTTGTGCATCAAACTTGATGTTTTTTCTGTGCTCAAGTCATGGAGTGGGACTTGAACCCATAATCTTAACTCAAAAGCAAAAGTGTTACCAACTGAGCCACAGCTGGTAAACGGATAAGAAATTGAGGGGCGTGAGGAGTGGTTGTGTGTGTGGGGGATTAAATCAAGGTCTTACCAGCCTGAGAGCCTAAGTAAGTCAGAGGAGACAGTGAGCAGTAGGGGACTAAAATTTACCACAATATATGAGCAGCAGAGTTTTAGACGGGTTTAACTTTCTGCAGCAACAATTTAATGGGAGACACAGTGACAGTATTATTGAGGTTAACTTTAACCAGCTCACCTTGGTGATTGAGAAATCCAAACGCACATAAATGATGACAGTGAAGAAGAGAATGTAGAAAGCTCCGACCACCAATAGGGGCTCCTGCAGCATCAGGATCTTGTTGAAAGTGTAGTGGACCTGAAGACGAGAGAAAGAAAAAGGAGAGACAGCCCTGAGAAAGTGCAATTATTATTGCAGACAACTCCCTGATGGCTCAACAATTTCAGTAAGAAGTCACACAACACCAGGTTAAAGTCCAACAGGTTTATTTGGTAGCACAAGCCACTAGCTTTCGGAGCGCTGCCCCTTCATCGGGTGAGTGGGAGTTCTGTTCACAAACAGGGCATATAAAAGACACAAACTCAATTTACAAAATAATGGTTGGAATGCGAGTCTTTACAGGTAATCAAGTCTTAAAGGTACAGACAATGTGAGTGGAGAGAGCGTTAAGCACAGGTTAAAGAGATGTGTATTGTCTCCAACCAGGACAGTTAGTGAGATTTTGAAAGCCCAGGCAAGTCGTGGGGGTTACAGATAGTCACGTGTGCTGAGCAGTGACTGATAGCCAAGTTCCGCACACGAGGACGGCTTCAACCAGGAATGTTGGGTTCACGTCACACTATCTGTAACCCCCACGACTTGCCTGGGCTTGCAAAATCTCACTAGCTGTCCTGGCTGGAGACAATACACATCTCTTTAACCTGTGCTTAATGCTCTCTCCACTCACATTGTCTGTACCTTTCAGACTTGATTACCTGTAAAGACTCGCATTCCAACCATTATTTTGTAAATTGAGTTTGTGTCTTTATATACCCTGCTTGTGAACAAAACTCCCAATCACCTGATGAAGGGGCAGCGCTCCGAAAGCTAGTGGCTTTTGCTACCAAATAAACCTGTTGGACTTTAACCTGGTGTTGTGAGACTTCTTACTGTGTTTACCCCAGTCCAACGCCAGCATCTCCACATCAACAATTTCACACAGCGTCCTCAGGAGGGGGTGGAACAGCGAGGAGACATACATCAAACCAATGAGCGCACAAAGAATATTACTCGTACACGGGAAGATGTAAAATTCACACCTCACAGGCAGTCCCAGACAGTGATGGGCTTGGGTTGGGAAACCAAGAACAGGTTTAAATACCAGCCCAGGGTTAATGCCTTGATGAAGTGGCTGTGGCTCTGCAATGGAGGTGCAAACACAGCCTTAGTCTGTCTGTGCGGCCAGGGAACTGACAAAGGCAAACACATCACGATACAAACTACACAAACTGAATATCACCAGCACCGACATGTCAGCCTCACTATCAGTGGATCTGTCACCAATTCTCCCTTTCCCTCCCCAGTCAGGGTATTCACCATGAGCCCCCTTATCACTGGTACATCACATCCAATCAACTTACAACAATATCCTGAATATGCTGCTCCACCAGGTTAGACTTGTGAGCAATGATGACAGGCCGCCCAAAAGTGTCCAGGTAGGTATAGTGAAGCTCATCAGGCTGTCGTTTTATCTCATATGGAGTGTCCACGTGAATGTTCCTGTGGAATTGCAGGGAAAAATGAACTGTCTGAGACTTACACTTTTATGCTTTGTGCAGGGAATTTTAATGCTAGATAAAGAGATTTTCCACTTCAGTCACCCAGCGCCCCCATCAAACACTCCCAGGACAGGTACAGCACAGGGTTAGATACAGAGTAAAGCTCCCTCTACACTGTCCCCCATCAAACACTCCCAGGACAGGTACAGCACGGGGTTAGATACAGAGTAAAGCTCCCTCTACACTGTCCCCCATCAAACACTCCCAGGACAGGTACAGCACGGGGTTAGATACAGAGTAAAGCTCCCTCTACACTGTCCCCCATCAAACACTCCCAGGACAGGTACAGCACGGGGTTAGATACAGAGTAAAGCTCTCTCTACACTGTCCCCCATGAAACACTCCCAGGACAGTGGTTCAGGGGTATGGGGAATTACAAAATCAAAGGTAAAGGAGAGTGCAGGCTAATGATGAGGACATTCATCAAGTTAAAGGAGTCAAGGGCTCAGGCAGGGTAAAAAAGGTGACAAACGCAAGAAGGGAGGTGGTCAACGCAGTGCAAGGAGATGGTCTGGGGAAGGATAACCAGTTTGCGACAGGTAGGGACAGAGCATGCAATCAAAAGAATGCACTAACAAATCGGGTCCATATAAAGGCTAGCATAAAGACACTTTACCTGAATGCACGTAGCATTCGAAACAAAGTGAATGAGTTGATGGCACAAATCAGTACAAATGGGTATGATCGAGTGGCCATTACAGAAACGTGGTTGCAGGGTGACCAGGGCTGGGAACTGAATATCCAGGGGTATCAGACATTTCGGAAGGATAGACAGGAAGGAAAAGGAGGTGGGGTAGCTCTGTTAATTAAAGATAACATCAGGGTGGTAGTGAGAGACGATATAGGCTCTAAGGAGCAGAATGTGGAATCGTTGTGGGTGGAGATAAGGAATAGTAAGGGGAGAAAGTCACTGGTGGGAGTGGTCTATAGGCCCCCAAATAATAACTTTGAGGTGGGTCGGGCTATAAACAAACAAATAATGGATGCGTGCAAAAACGGAACAGCAATAATCATGGGGGATTGTAACCTGCATATTGATTGGTTGACTCAAGTCGGATGCGGTGGACTTGAGGAAGAGTTCTTAGAATGCTGTCGGGATAGTTTCCTCGAACAGTATGTTACAGAACCTACGAGGGAGCAAGCTATATTGGATCTGGTCCTGTATAATGAGACAGGTAAAATTAATGATCTTCTTGTGAGGGGTCCTCTTGGAATGAGTGATCACAATATGGTTGAATTTCTAATACAAATGGAGGGTGAGAAAGTAGGGTCCCAAACCAGTGTCCTCTGCTTGAACAGAGGGGAGTACAATAGGATGAGGGCAGAATTGGCTAATGTAGACTGGGAGCGCAGACTAGTTGGTAGGACAGCTGAGCAACAGTGGCGGATTTTTAAGGAGATTTTTCTCAGTACTCAGCAAAAATATATTCCTGTGATGAAGAAGGAATGTAAGAAAAGGGATAACCAGCCGTGGATAACTAAGGAAATAAAGGAGAGTATTGAATTAAAAACCGATGCGTACAGAGTGGCCAAAACTAGTGGGGAATTAGAAGATTGAGAAAGCTTTAAAAAAACAACAAAGAACTACTAAGAAAGCGATAAAGAAAAGATAGATTATGAAACTAAACTAGCACAAAATATAAAAACTGATAGTAAAAGTTTTTAAAAATATATAAAAAGGAAAAGAGTAGCTAAAGTAAATGTTGGACCCTTAGAAGACGAGAAGGGGGATTTAATAATGGGAAACGAGGAAATGGCCGAGGCCTTAAACAAGTTTTTTGTGTCGGTCTTCACGGTAGAGGCCTCAACTATTTACCATATACATAGACGATCTGGAGGAGGGGACCGAGAGTAGGGTAACAAAGTTTGCGGATGACACAAAGAGGAGTGGGAAAGCGAATTGCGTGGAGGATGTGGAGAGTCTGCAGAGAGATTTGGATAGGCTAAGTAAGTGGGCGAGGATCTGGCAGATGGAGTATAACGTTGGTAAGTGTGAGGTTATCCACTTTGGAAGGAATAATAGTAAAATGGACTATTATTTAAATGGTGAAAAATTATAACATGCTACTGTGCAGAGGGACCTGGGGGTCCTTGTGCATGAATCGCAAAAACTCAGTTTGCAGGTGCAGCAGGTAATCAAGGCGGCAAATGGAATGTTGGCCTTTATCGCGAGAGGGATGGAGTATAAAAGCAGGGAGGTCTTGCTGCAACTGTACAAGGCACTGGTGAGGCCGCATCTAGAGTAGTGTGTGCAATTTTGGTCCCCTTATTTGCGAAAGGATATATTGGCCTTGGAGGGAGTACAGAGAAGGTTCACCAGGTTGATACCGGAGATGAGGGGGTTAGCTTATGAGGAGAGATTGAGTAGATTGGGCCTGTACTCGTTGGAGTTTAGAAGGCTGAGGGGAGATCTTATAGAGACATATAAGATAATGAAGGGGCTAGACAGGGTAGAGGCAGAGAGATTCTTTCCACTTAGAAAGGAAACAAGAACGAGAGGACACAGCCTCAAAATAAGGGGGAGTCAGTTTAGGACAGAGTTGAGGAGGAACTTCTTCTCTCAGAGGGTAGTGAATCTCTGGAATTCTCTGCCCATTGAAGCAGTGGAGGCTACTTCGTTAAATATGTTTAAGTCACAGGTAGATAGATTTCTGATCAATAAGGGAATTAAGGGTTATGGGGAGCGGGCGGGTAAGTGGAACTAAACCACTATCAGATCAACCATGATCTTATTGAATGGCGGGGCAGGCTCGAGGGGCTAGATGGCCTATTCCTGCTCCTATTTCTTATGTTCTTATGACAGGTACAGCACGGGGTTAGATACAGAGTAAAGCTCTCTCTACACTGTCCCCCATCAAACACTCCCAGGACAGTACAGCATGGGGTTAGATACTGGGTAAATCTCCCTCTACACTGTCCCCATCAAACACTCCCTGGACAGGTACAGCACGGGGTTGATACAGAGTAAAGCTCCCTCTACACTGTCCCCATCAAACACTCCCAGGATAGATACAGCTTGGGATTGATACAGAGTAAAGCTCCCTCTACACTGTCCCCATCAAACACTCCCAGGATAGATACAGCTTGGGATTGATACAGAGTAAAGCTCCCTCTACACTGTCCCCATCAAACACTCCCAGGATAGATACAGCTTGGGATTGAGACAGAGTATAGCTCTGTCTACTCTGGCTCAATAATCTGCCAAAGATTGTTATCTGCAGCAAGTAATGAAATATACAGATGAGAAAAATATACAGATGAAAGCAGCAGCCTCTTCCTGTGTTGACTGTCCAGCCTCATACAGATGGATTTAATATGTCTCAAGGCCTCTCTCATGTCACCTGGTTTAAAACTGTTCAGTGTAGTCTTACATTATCTGCTCTTTCCTCCACCATCAATGTCCCATTAAACCAGTTTCTCATCGTTTAAAGTGTCCTGTGCAATTGGTAAAGGTGGAGGAGTATCGCATCAGGCAAGGTTCACATGCCATGAGCACTGAAAGCTTGTGGATCTCAAGCCTGGGCATTGCAATTGGATGCAGTGATCTGGAGCGAAGGGAGGCAGAGAAAATGGCCTGGTTTTTCAGCTCTCCTTCACTGCCCCTCAGATAGCAGTGTATCATTTACTAATTGCTCCTAACGACTAACTCCATTACTTGTATTTATAAAACGCCACCAATATAACAATGTACCCAAGGCCCTTCAAAACAGTGTTATCAAACTAAACGCGACTCCTGGCACATGGGTGATATTAGGACAGGTTTTATTTTTATTTGTATAGACCAGACAGCAGTTATACTTCAATTTAAAGATAACAATCCATTCAATAGTTTCAGTTGATGTGAATGGCTGTGATGCCACCAGGAATAGATGTCTCAGGTAGAAAATCAGGATGTCTGATCTGGATAGGCATGGCCACAACTTGAGCTTTTCCTCATGTTTTTATTTGTGGAGCAAGTGACTGCATCAGCCCAGGTCTAGACTCAAGCAGTTGAGGGTTCTTCAGGTTTTCTGTGGAAGGCAAAACCTGGGATTTCACTCCGTCAGTTACCAGGTTGCAGTTGGTGATGTTTGCAGACAACCAGGAGATGTCCATCAAGAGATGGGACTGTCTTCAGGTTGCAGGGTGTGGAGAGTGTTCCAATAGGATCTATGGGATTTGATTTGTTTGCGATCCAGTGTACAGGAGTGCTTTGTTAGCAGTCAGCCAGTGATGTTCTTGGAGGATGTTATCCTGCAGACATTGGGAGATCTCGTACATTCTAGCACAGTTGTGTTGGTCTCCACGCCCCAGAAATGATCGTCATGACTTCCTGGGGGTGGGGGTTGGGTATCTATCAGGTTTGTGTGAGGGTTCCTGAGCTATTAAGCAGCAGTACGCTGGGTAGACCAGGGTGAGTGAAGCAGTGTGTGGAGCATTCACGACCCCAGGTGCCACTCACCAGTTTCCAGACGAAATTCACTCTTGTCTAGAGCTTTGCTGCTGTGTTCTGGAGGTGTTGCTGATAGGTCAATGTACAGTTGAGAGTGATGCCAGGGTACTTTGGATTGGGTTGTGGGTGAGGGGTCGGCTACAGGACTGGATGTGAACTTCTTGCTTGACCTTCGAATTGTTCAGATGAAAGGTCGAAACAACAGTTTTGGGCAGCGTTTGGTCAAAGTCTCCATTTTCTGAAGTGCACGGATCTTTAGTGAATGTTTTCTCAGAATGCTGAAGTTCTTTAGCCTGAAAAACCAGGCCAAGGCATCAGCATATATGTGAAGAGCCACGAGTTTGTGGGAGGGCGGTCACTGGTATACATGTTGAAGAGGGTCAGTGTGAGGTCTGATCCCTGTGGGAGGCCTGTAACTCTACATTCTGCACTCTCTCATTTCCTTCTCTATGAACGGTATGCTTTGTCTGTATAGCGCGCAAGAAACAATACTTTTCACTGTATACTAATACATGTGACAATAATAAATCAAATCCTCTTGTAATACAGGATAGCATTTCATTAACTTTCTTAATTACTTGCTGTACCTGCATGCTAACTTATTAGAGGAATGCAGATATCTCAGAATGGCCTAGGGCTGGAGGAGATTACAGAGATAGGGAGAGGCAAGGCCATTGAGAGATTTAAAAGCAGGAGTGAGAATTTTTAAATTGAGACGTTACTAACTGGGAGCCAATGCAGTGAGCAAATGGATGATGGGCGAACAGGTCCTGGTGTCTGTGTTCATTGACACTGGTTAGACGAGTGAAAGATTAAGTTTGACTCTGGGTTAGAAAAGAGGTCAAACACTCACTAGGAGCTCTCACTTTGGTGAGACCAGTGTTCAGACTGCACCCAAGATAGGACATCACCCAGAGGGGAGCAATTCTCACTAATAGAAAATACACCACAGACCCCAAATAATCCCATCCCCCAAACCCGGAGAGTCTGGCTGATCACTTACTTTGTTCCCTCTGGGAGGACAAGTTTCACGGTAAGAAAGTCAATTACTTGATCATCAAACACATGATCAACAAACCTCATCTTCAGAGCGTACTGGTCACCTGGAAGGAGACAAGAAGTGTGATACACGTGCAACTAAACAGTTTCAGTTTCAATGAAAGAAATATAATACATGCATAACTAACCAATCACAGTAACGGAGCAGGGACCAGGAATGGGAGACGTGTGGGTTTGACCCAATCACAGCAGCACAGCAACATTATTTCTGATACTGATGGGTCAGTGAGTCAGTGCAAAGCCTGGCATTGAGCCACACAGACCAATGAGATACCCCCACAGATCTGACCCTGGGCAATTTGTAACCATTACAAATAGCCTCAGGGAATTGGAACCGTTCCTGAATGGATATTGGGACTGGGCTTCCACAGGGTACACAGAGGTCCACAGCATACAAACAGGTCTTTTGGCCCAACCATTTAAACAGGAGGCTCCTCTTTCTGGAGTTGAATACCCTGTTGACACTCAATCTAGTTTTGCAGCGGCTGGGAATTCTGCAGCAAGTAACTCACCTCCTGATTCCCCAAAGCCTGTCCACCATCTACAAGGCACAGCTCAAGAGTGACGGAATACTCTCCCCTTGCCTGGATGGGTGCAGCTCCAACAACACTCAAGAAGCTCAACACCATCCAGGATAGAGCAGCTTCCTTGATTGGTACCCCTTCCACAAACATGCACTCCCTCCACCATCAACGCACAATGGCAGAAGTGTGTACCATCCACAAGATGCACTACAGGAACTTGCCAAAGTTCCTTAGCTAGCACCTTTCAAACCCATGACCAATACCATCTAGAAGGACAAAGGCAGCAGATACCTGGGAATACCACCACCTGGGAGTTCCCCTCCAAGTCACTTACCATCCTCACTTGGAAATATATCGCTGTTCCTTCACTGTCGCTGGGTCAAAATCCTGGAACTCCCTCCCTAACAGCACTGTGAGTTACCTGCACCACATGGACTGCAGCGGTTCAAGGCGGCAGCTCACCACCTCCTTCTCAAGGGCAATTAGGGATGGGCAATAAATGCTGGCCTGGCCAGCCAAGCCCACATTCCTTGAATGAAAAATCAAAAAGCACGAAGGCCAGTGGTTTAGGTGAGGTACTGCTTGAAATGCTCAGTGAAAGTTCTTGCCTTCCTGCAGGATAGAGAAACAGAACAAGAGCTGTGGGTTCTGGACAGTGCTGATGTGGCACTTCACACCCAGGGCTGACAGGCTTCATTCAGACTGGTCCTCACCACCCACAGATTCCAGTCAGTTACCCCCCGGTAACTTTCATCGCAGGCGAGATAAGCAATTTTCAAAGTGGATGCTACTCGAAGAGTCTGAATAAATAGCAGTCACTGTTTGATCTCTCACCCCCATTTCAGAAGCTGGGATAGGTACTAACCGAGATTGTAAAGATACTCGTAGCTGGGCAGGTTGTATCCAATGACATAGTGAGTCTTCCAGCCGCCGAAGAGCGGGAAGCGAGGACGGACTTCCATCTCCACGGAATCATCCAGAACTACCAGGTGGCTGGTGGAGATGTTACCAATATCATCGCGATAGTAAACATCCTGGGCGGCAGCAGGTAGGATAGTCTGCAATAAACAGGAAACAGTTCTAGAACCACTCCTGTTTCTGATCCACATCAATAACTTGGACACAGTTTTGAAATTTTCAGATGACATAAAACGTGGAGGAATTGTGAACTCTGGAGATCGTGACAGACTAGAGGAGGACAGAGACAGGTTGGTGGAATAGGCCAATACATAGCAGAGTGTATTTTATGCAGAAAAGTCTGAGCTAATATATTTTTGTAGGAAGAATGAAGAGAGACATTTAGATTACTTTAACCTATTTTGTTGAACAGTATAGCAAAAACAAAAGCCATTCAACCCCTCAAGTCTATACTAGCTCTTTCAAAGAGCAATCCAGTCAGTTCACTTCCCTGCTCTTTCCCCATTTTCCTGCCAAATTATTTTCTCCATGAAGTATTATCCAATTCCCTTTAGAAAGTTTTTACTGAATCTGTATCTCTCCATTACCCTCCTCCCCACCCCACCCAATCAAGCAGTGCAAACCAAATCCTAACCACTCCTTGTGTATAAAGGTTCTCTCTCATGTCACCTTTGATTCTTTTGCCAATCGTCTTATGTCCTCTGGTTATCAACCCTTCAACCACTGACTGTAGTTTCTTTATATTCTGTCTGAATCTTTTAATTTTAAACATCTCTATCAAATCTCTTCTAAGGAAAAGAACTCCAGCTTCTCTAGTCTCTCTCAATGCAATGGTAATCCCTCATCCTTGGAATCATTTCAATAAATATTTTCTGGCTTATCCAGTACCTTCCACAATGTGGTGCCCAGAATTGAATACAATGCTCCAGTTGGGTTGGAATTACTGTTTTGTATGCATTTAACATAACTTCCAGGCTTCTGTATTCTATGCCTCTATTTATAAAGTTCAAGATCCCATATGCCTTATTAAACTATCTTGCCACCTCGAAAAATATGTTTACAAACATCTGCAGGTCTGGGGTTAGAACGGAATCCCAGTTCCTCAACTGAATTATACAGCTTAGAAAATGGCTATTTGGCCAATCACATGTATGCCAGTTTAAAGTAGGGTTTTCCATGATTGAACCCAGGATCTTTGCATTTTGATCAGTGAAAATCCATAAACGTGAATCATTCTGTCCACCCCTGAAACCAACACGTGACCCAAGTCAAACTATCCGGCGGATTGATATTATTGCCCCACATTGTACTGTAGCATTTGTTACATCTCCAGTGTGGCAGGACAGCAATGTAAATCAGTGTACCTTGAAAGATTTAACGGATGAGATGCCGCTGTCGGGCTGTCTCTGGTAGTCATAGCGTGAGAACGGCCCTTTCAGGACTGCGCCGCAATGCTTCAGATCAATGGTCTCCTCCACAGCAATATTACCCCAGTGCGACACCTCGATTAGACGGGTCATGCTGACGATAGCCAGAAAAGGGCTGTTGTTCTCGTAGTGCAGCCTCATCGTATCCTGAAACGTTAAGATCACAAACCAATTATTCACTCTGCACAAATCGACAGTCACATTTGCCGACACAACAATTGTCACTACACCATACTGACTTGCATAATTCCTTATGACATTGGAAAGACATGGCCCAAGGCACAAATCACTAATGGAATGCTGATAGATATAATTCCCAATCTTACTGGGTTCATCAGGCAAAGGTGTAACACGTTTTGCCAACAAGCTGGCAAATGACTGTAAACTGCAGAGCAGAACCCCTACTGCCACTACAAATACAGGAAACAAAGTTAAATACATGCAGGAGACATACATCCAGATTAATTAGAGCAGACTGGGTCCCGGTTGGACTATTAATCAGTCATGTCTCTTTTACTCTGAATGGTTCACAATGTGAACTCCACGTTGTGCGCTAAATTTCAGGAAAAGCCAAGGAGTTTGACAAGGAGGATGCAGGTGGGATTCGGAGATGGGGAAGCATTAAAAACAAACTTGCGGTTCTCACCTGGCTGAAGGCATCAATGTCCTTGAATGGTCCGTAATCAACACTGTCCTCAGATTTGCTGGGGTTACCAAGCTTGGTGTAGCTCTCGATGTTCTTCGAAGAAAGCTTGACCCGAGTGGTCTGTGTCTTGGTGAGGTACGGAGAGGAGAAGTAGTGATTGCCCTCAAAGACCACAAATTGCTTCTCGGCCTGAGCAATGTGAGTTGGGAAAGGGCGCAAGACATGTGTGTACATAGATTCAAGTGCCAGCTTGACTTTGGCACCGGCAGCTAGCTGCGTTCCCAACTTCACTTTGAAGAACTTGCCACTGCAAATAAAACAGAAAATAGTGGACACGGTCCTAGGAGGTTTCTTTGGTGCATTAGGTTCAATAAACAAAAGCCCCACTAGTTAACCCAATATAGTTTTAATACCATAATGCACACTCAACCTGACGATAGGAAATTATTTGCTCACAGGGAATGGGTGACATGGGCATCACTACATTTATCATCCAATTCCAAATGCTCAAGGGGTCTTCAAGTTGAAATTGTATTTAGAATGGAGAGGTTTGTGAGGCCACTTCACAACAAAGGACTGAAGTGTCATGTAGGCTAGACTAGCTCCCTTCACTGAAAGAAAGAAGACAGGCCTTTACAGCGATTTGTAGCATTTTCTCTTTTGGGATTAGCCCCATGAGTTTCGTGAATTGCCCTGGTAGAACTTGAACTCCCAATCTCTGGGTTGCTAGTCCAGTTGTATAGTCATTCCTGATTTTCTCTTGCTTTCAGCTACTTTAGGGAGTTTCAGGATATTAACTCAACAATAACAAAGGAAAGACAGATATTTGTCCAAGTCAGGATGGTGTTCCCAAATGCCTGCTACCCTTGTCTTCTAAGCGGCAACGGTCATGGTTTTGGGAGATGCTATCGAAAGTGCCGTAGCAGGTTCCTGCAGTGCGTCTTGTAAACGGTAAACACCACAGTTACACTGCATTGGTAATGGAGAGAGTGAAGGTTTAAGCTAGTAGATTGAACACTAATCAAGTGGGCTGCTTCATCCTGGATGGCACTGAGCTCACATGGTTGCAGCAAGACCCATTCAGGGAGGTGGAAACATTCTATTGCACTCATGACTCAAGCAGAAGGTGGAAGGGCTTTGGAAGTCTTTTTTGAATGTGATCTGCATTGGAGATTGTAATATTAAGCCAGTATAACGCAAAACCATTGGTGTAAGATAGTCCCCAAGAAAACCAATTCAGAAGAAACCGCTTAAAGTTAAAGTTTATTTATTAGTCACATGTAAGGCTTACATTAGCACTGCAATGAAGTTCCCCTAGTTGCCACATTCCGGCACCTGTTTGGGTCAATGCACTTAACCAGCACACCTTTCAGTCTGTGGGAGGAAACCGGAGCACCCGGAGGAAACCCATGCAGACACGGGGAGAACGTGCAAACTTCACACAGACAGTGACCCAAGCCGGGAGAAGGGAATAGAGAATTACGATGTCAGATTTCACTCTGGAAATATGGGAGTGTGCTCAAATGGAGCATTAGCACCAGCTGGTTGACCCAAATGGTCTGTTTCTGCGATGTATATCCCGTGTAAATGAAGCTGGAATGGTAGGATGAAATTCCATGGAGTGGGCTTGAGATGACTGACCAGTGGTGGGGAGAAAAACAAATGGATGAACGGAGGTCAAAATTTCATAAGTTACACTGATCCTGGTGTATCCACCTTCTACTGACAGATCTGTAGCCACTACCCAAACATATTCCCAACATACTGTTGACACAGGTAAGTTTACAGATAGAATGATTTATCATGTGGCTGGATGATTTTCTGTACTTCAAATGGACACATTGCCACCTTTACATCTCACCAACATGCAGAGTTGGCACAAGCTAGATGTTGCAACGTAAAAAAAAATTGATTCATGGGGTGTGGGCATCACTGGCCACACCAGCAATTATTGCACCTAATTGCATTTGAACTGAGTGACTTGCTAGGCCATTTAACATTGCTGTGGGTCTGGAGTCACTTATAGGCCAGACCAGGTAAGGACGGCAGATTTCCATCCTTAAAGGATATTAGTGAAACAGATGGGTTTTTGATGACAAACTTCCAATTCCAGATTTTGACTGAATTTAAATTTCACCAGGATAATGCTCAGACCCCAGTCCGCAAAGCATTACCGAGTCTCTAAATTACTGGTCCAGTGACAATACCGCTACGCCACCACCTCTCGATCCACTTCCCTCACTGCTTTGAAATAAACCAGCTGGCAACGACTTCTCAGAAAGTGAATGTTACAAAATTCAAGCTCTCCAATGGCTCAGAAAGCAATAAAGAATGGAAACATAGGTTATGAAAGTAAACTAGCACAAAATATAAAAACTGATAGTAAAAGTTTTTACAAATATATAAAACAGAAAAAAGTGGCTCAAGTAAATGTTGGTCCCTTAGAAGATGAGAAGGGGGATTTAATAATAGGAAACGAGGAAATGGCCGAGGCCTTAAACAAGTTTTTGTCGGTCTTCACAGTGGAGGACACAAATAGCTTACCAATAATTGACGGTCATGGGACTGGAGGGGGTGAGGACCTTAAAACGATCACTATTACTAAAGAGGTAGTGCTAATGGGATTAAAGGTAGACAAGTCCCCTGGTCCAGATGGAATGCATCCCAGGGTACTAAAAGAAACGGCAGAAGTAATAGCAAATGCATTAGTTGTAATTTATCAAAATTCACTGGACTCTGGGGAGGTGCCAGCTGATTGGAAAACAGCTAATGTAACGCCACTGCTTAAAAAAGGTAGACAAAAGGCAGGTAACTACAGGCCGGTTAGCTTAACATCCGTAGTTGGGAAAATGCTGGAATCTATCATTAAGGAAGAAATAGCAGGATACCTAGAAAAGAATGGTTCAATCAAGCAGACGCAGCATGGATTCATGAAGGGAAAGTCATGCTTGACTAATTTACCGGAATGTTTTGCGGATATAATGAGTGCGGTTGACAGAGGGGAACTGGTGGATGTACTGTATGTAGATTTCCAGAAGGCATTCGATAAGGTGCCTCACAAAAGGTTGCTGCACAAGATAAAGGTACACGGAGTTGGGGGTAAAGTGTTAGCGTGGATTGAGGATTGGCTGTTTAACAGAAAGCAGAGAGTCGGAATAAATGGGTGCTTTTCCGGTTGGCAATCAGTGACTAGTGGCGTGCCGCAGGGATCGGTGCTGGGGCCTCAACTATTTACCATATACATAGACGATCTGGAGGAGGGGACTGAGTGTAGGGTAACAAAGTTTGCGGATAATACAAAGATGAGTGGGTAAGCAAATTGCGTGGAGGACACAGAGTCTGCAGAGAGATTTGGATAGGCTAAGTGAGTGGGCGAGGATCTGGCAGATGGAGTATAACGTTGGTAAGTGTGAGGTTATCCACTTTGGAAGGAATAATAGTAAAATGGACTATTATTTAAATGGTGAAAAATTACAACATGCTACTGTGCAGAGGGACCTGGGGGTCCTTGTGCATGAATCACAAAAACTCAGTTTGCAGGTGCAGCAGGTAATCAAGGAGGCAAATGGAATGTTGGCCTTTATCGCAAGGGGGATGGAGTATAAAAGCAGGGAGGTCATGCTGCAACTGTACAGGGTACTGGTGAGGCCGCACCTAGAGTACTGTGTACAATTTTGGTCCCCTTATTTAAGAAAGGATATATTAGCTTTGGAGGGGGTACAGAGAAGGTTCACCAGGTTGATTCTGGAGATGAGGGGGTTAGCTTATGAGGAGAGATTGAGTAGACTGGACCTGTACTCATTGGAGTTTAGAAGGTTGAGGGGAGATCTTACAGAGACATATAAGATAATGAAGGGGCTAGACAGGGTAGAAGCAGCAAGGTTATTTCCACTTACAATGGAAACAAGAACTAGGGGGCATAGCCTCAAAATACGGGGGAGTCAATGTAGAACAGAGTTGAGGAGGAACTTCTCCCAGAGGGTAGTGAATCTTTGGAATTCTCTGCCCAATGAAGCAGTAGAGGCTACCTCGTTAAATGTGTTTAAATCACAGATAGATAGATTTTTAACCATTAAGGGAATTAAGGGTTATGGGGAGCGGGTGGGTAAGTGGAACTGAACCCACTCTGATCTTATTGAATGGCGGAGCAGGCTTGAGGGGCTAGATGGCCTACTCCTGCTCCCATTTCTTAATTTAATGTACTTCTGGCCCACCATGAAGGCAGCTCACCAACCCTTTGTCCCAGTGTTGGGAGTACCTAAGCTCGCAGAAGGAGTAGGAATGCTACAACTGGTCTTGATCATGCAGGTGAGGGAACGTGAGAGAAATTAGAGAGGGTGTAAATAAAAATAAGAACTGCAGAAAGTTATTCAGCTTCTCGGGTTTGCTCCACTAAATTAAATCAAAGCTGTTCTGTAGCTGTTCTGTAGCTCAATTTCACTTACCCACCTTGCTCCATATCCCTATGTCCTTACCTAATAATGTCAGTCTTGGAAATTCCAATTGAACCACCATCTACAACCCTTGATCACACTTTTTGTCGTTTTGAATCCCAGTCACAGCACAGATACGAAATGACTAAAACATGATGGTGTCAGTTTTTATGTTTTAAAATAAAATTTCTTGGGAATGATTTGGAGCTTTTGAATACAGAAGCAGTCAGAGAAATGGTTGGTTGAAGAAGTTGCAATAGCAACATTAACAAACTTGCACAAAAAGTGAGTGAAAATCACATAACATTGGGAAAGGAGAGGAGGAAGCAGGTTTTTGGGAAACCACTCGCATCTTTTGCAGTTTAAATCCAAGGAAAATAGATGTGGAAAACTGGACATTCAATTTGGACAGTATGAAGATAAACCACTTACCTCTGCCCTGTGACACGTGTCTCTTCCAAAGCCAATGAAATTTCTTCTTCATCATCGGATTTCAACTGGATAAAATAATACAGTCCAATTAATCAACGTAAAACTTAACCAATTTACAACGGATCTTATCAAATAACGATGTGGAGATGCCGGCGTTGGACTGGGGTAAGCACAGTAAGAAGTCTCACAACACCAGGTTAAAGTCCAACAGGTTTATTTGGTAGCAAATACCATCATGGTATTGGTAGCAAATACCATCATGGTACCAAATGGTATTTGCTACCAAATAAACCTGTTGGACTTTAACCTGGTGTTGTGAGACTTCTTACTGTGCTTATCAAATAACACCAGGAGCCATCTCTGTGCTGGGGCCCAGATGTGGAGATGCCGGCGTTGGACTGGGGTAAACACAGTAAGAGTTTTAACAACACCAGGTTAAAGTCCAACAGGTTTATTTGGTAGCAAATGCCATTAGCTTTCGGAGCCCTGCTCCTTCGTCAGATGGAGTAGATATCTGCTCACAAACAGGGCACACAGAGACACAAAATCAAGTATTCTGTAACTTGATTTTTTGTCTGTGTGCCTTGTTTGCGAGCAGATATCTACTCCATCTGACGAAGGAGCAGGGCTCCGAAAGCTAATGGCATTTGCTACCAAATAAATCTGTTGGACTTTAACCTAATGTTGTTAATACTCTTACTGTGTTGGGGCCCAGATACCAACTTTCAGCAAGTTTTTCAATAGAGATAAAACGTGCACATACAGGTTACTTTCCACCAACAGATAGGAATCACTATTTTTTTCCCTTGGTTCAGCTCATGGTCAGAATGGCAAACACTGAAATGAACTAATAAACCTGCACTTATATAATCCTTCCATAGCCGTAGCATGTCCCAAAGCACTTCACAAAGATGTGGTGTGGGCAGTGCTTTGCTTCAATGTCTCTTCTGAAAGACAGCAACTGCGATGGTGCACCAGACCCTCAGTACCACACTATAGTGTCAGTCCAGATTACATGCCCTGGTCTCTGCAATAAAGCCTGAACTTTGTTACAAGTGAGCAATAAGGCAAGGCTGACATACACAATCTCTCATGCACTCTTAGCTGATTTCAATCAGCTAACTCCACACATCTTAAGAGAAACAAGAGAATTGTGGAACGACTCAGTCCTGTGGTCTCTTGATAGATCTCCCTATGGATTGAAATAGAGTAAAACTCCCTCTACACTGTCCCCCATCAAACACTCCCAGGACAGGTACAGCATGGGCTTAGATACAGAGTAAAGCTCCCTCTGCACTGTCCCCATCAAATTTCCAGGACAGGTACAGCACAAGATTAGATAGCACTCCTGTTACCGATGTCTAGGAGGGATCTTTACTCTATATCTAACCCATTGCAATATATTTGCCATTATTCGAAAGCCATCAGAACAAACATCACAAGTGACCCAACATGAAAGAGAGCATTACTAAAACAAGGCAGGTGAGCAAGACACTAGATAAAACATTGTTTAAATCTACCAGTTACAGCATAGAACATAGAACATAGAACATTACAGCGCAGAACAGGCCCTTCGGCCCACGATGTTGCACCGACCAGTTAAAAAAAAACTGTGACCCTCCAACCTAAACCAATTTCTTTTCGTCCATGAACCTATCTACGGATCTCTTAAACGCCCCCAAACTAGGCGCATTTACTACTGATGCTGGCAGGGCATTCCAATCCCTCACCACCCTCTGGGTAAAGAACCTACCCCTGACATCGGTTCTATAACTACCCCCCCTCAATTTAAAGCCATGCCCCATCGTGCTGGATTTCTCCATCAGAGGAAAAAGGCTATCACTATCCACCCTATCTAAACCTCTAATCATCTTATATGTTTCAATAAGATCCCCTCTTAGCCGCCGCCTTTCCAGCGAAAACAATCCCAAATCCCTCAGCCTCTCCTCATAGGATCTCCCCTCCATACCAGGCAACATCCTGGTAAACCTCCTCTGCACCCTCTCCAAAGCCTCCACATCCTTCCTGTAATGTGGGGACCAGAACTGCACACAGTACTCCAAGTGCGGCCGCACCAGAGTTGTGTACAGTTGCAACATAACACTACGACTCCTAAATTCAATCCCCCTACCAATAAACGCCAAGACACCATATGCCTTCTTAACAACCTTATCTACTTGATTCCCAACTTTCAGGGATCTATGCACACATACACCTAGATCCCTCTGCTCCTCCACACTATTCAAAGTCCTCCCGTTAGCCCTATACTCAACACATCTGTTATTCCTACCAAAGTGAATTACCTCACACTTCTCCGCATTAAACTCCATCCGCCACCTCTCGGCCCAACTTTGCAACCTGTCTAAGTCTTCCTGCAAACTACGACACCCTTCCTCACTGTCTACCACACCACCGACTTTGGTGTCATCAGCAAATTTGCTAATCCACCCAACTATACCCTCATCCAGATCATTAATAAATATTACAAACAGCAGTGGCCCCAAAACAGATCCCTGAGGTACACCACTTGTAACCGCACTCCATGATGAATATTTACTATCAACCACCACCCTCTGTTTCCTATCCGCTAGCCAATTCCTGATCCAATTTCCTAGATCACCCCCAATCCCATACATCTGCATTTTCTGCAGAAGCCTACCATGGTGAACCTTATCAAACGCCTTACTAAAATCCATATATACCACGTCCACTGCCTTGCCCCCATCTACCTCCTTGGTCACTTTCTCAAAAAACTCAATAAGGTTAGTAAGGCACGACCTACCTGCCACAAAACCATGCTGACTATCACCTATCAATTCATTACTCTCCAAATAACTATAAATCCTATCCCTTATAATTTTTTCCAACATCTTGCCGACAACAGAAGTGAGACTCACCGGTCTATAATTCCCGGGGAAGTCTCTGTTCCCCTTCTTAAACAATGGGACAACATTCGCTAACCTCCAATCTTCTGGTACTATACCAGAGGCCAACGACGACCTGAAGATCAGAGCCAGAGGCTCTGCAATCACTTCTCTTGCCTCCCAGAGAATCCTTGGATAAATCCCATCCGGACCAGGGGATTTATCTATTTTCAGACCCTCCAGAATATCCTGCACATCCTCCTTATCAACTGTAATACTGTCTATTCTACTCCCTTGCAACCCAGTGTCCTCCTCAGCTATATTCATGTCCCCTTGCGTGAACACCGAAGAGAAATATTGGTTCAATGCTTCACCAATCTCCTCCGGTTCCACACATAACTTCCCTCTGCCATCTATAACTGGCCCTAAACTTGCCCTAACCAACCTTCTGTTCTTGACATACCTATAGAACGCCTTAGGATTCTCTTTAACCCTATCCGCCAAAGTCTTCTCATGTCCCCTTTTAGCCCTTCTAAGCTCGCTCTTCAACTCCCTCTTAGCCAATCTAAAGCTTTCTAGTGCACTACCCGAGTGCTCACGTCTCATCCGAACATAAGCCTCCTTTTTCTTTTTAACCAACAAAGAAACTTTTTTGGTGCACCACGGTTCCCTAGCCCTACCCATTCCTCCTTGCCTGACAGGGACATACCTATCACAGACTCGCAGTAGCTGCTCCTTGAAAAAACTCCACATGTCGGACGTTCCCAGTCCCTGTAATCTCCTAGTCCAACCTATGTTTCCTAATTCTCTCCTAATAGCCTCATAATTACCCTTCCCCCAGCTAAAACCACTGGCCCGAGGTTCATGCCTATCCCTTTCCATCACTAAGGTGAACGTAACCGAATTGTGGTCACTATCACCAAAATGCACACCAACTTCCAAGTCTAGCACCTGGTCTGGCTCATTTCCCAGCACCAGATCCAATATAGCCTCACCTCTAGTTGGCCTGTCTACATACTGAGTCAAAAAACCTTCCTGCACGCTTTGAACAAAAACTGACCCCTCTAACGAGCTAGAGCTATAACAATTCCAGTCAATATTAGTCAAGTTAAGGGTATGGTTGAGCTACACCGAGGGAGAGAAGACACATTATTGTAACAGAGTAGGGAAACTAAGCAGTTTGTACACTGCAAACAGCAATAAATAATAACCAGATCTTTGTCAAGTGATGATAGATGAGGAATAAATATTGCTCTCCTTTGCTTTTCTACATATACTGCAATGGGAAGCACTCCATCTACCTGAGTGGGCAGGTCGGGCTTTGGTTTAATGTCTGATCAAAAGACAGCACCACCAACAATGCAGCACTCCAGGGTACAAGTACTGGGTGTGTTGGGCTGGTCTCAAGTTAGACTCAAGCACAGCAAAGTCTAACTCGGAGGCAAGAGTGTTACCTAACTGATCCAAGACTGGCATCTTGAAACCTCCAAAATTGGTCTCAGACTTTAAAGACCAATGATCTCAAGTAAAGAGACCTACACCAACAACTCAATATCTGAGCATCAGCCACTCAATATTATCTTTCTTCTACAGTACACCAAAATGGGCAAGAGGTTTACAAGGATCTTCAGGGAAGTGCAATCAGACAAGTTTAAAAAGTTTAAAGTTTATTTATTAGTCACAAGCAGGCTTACATTAACACTGCAATGAAGTTACTGTGAAAATCCGCTAGTTGCCACAATCCAGCGCCTGTTCAGGTACACTGAGGGAGAATTTAGCACGGCCAATGCACCTAACCAGCACGTCTTTTGGATTGTGGGAGGAAACTGGAGCACCCTGAGGAAACCCACGCAGACACGGGGGAATGTACAGACTTCGCACAGTGACCCAAGCTGGGAATTGAACATGGGTGTATGGCGCTATGAGGCAGCTATGCTAACCACTGTCACCACGCTTTGGACTTTTGAGGTTTAGGGTCTTGGCAGCTGATAGCACAGCCAGCAACGGAGGAGTGATGGAAATTAGGAATGTATAAAAAGGGCAGTACTGGAGCAATGCTGAGTTGACAGACTGGAGGAGATTACAGTGATAAGGACTGACAAGGCCAAAAGCACAGTGGGTGATAGGCGAATGGGAATTTGCGCAACTTAGGGAGGCTATGCTTATTGACAACTCAAGCACAGAGGGTGCACTCCCCACAAAGGCAGAATGAGTCGGTTGGTACGTGTCCTCAGACTTTTGTATCTTTTTCCAGACGGAAGAAGGTGAAAGAGAGTACGTCCAGGATGCATGGGGTCCTTGATTATGCTGGCTGCTTTTCCGAAGCAGCGGGAAGTGTAGACAGAGTCAATGGGTGGGAGGCTGGTTTGAGTAATGACGGCTTCGTTCACTACCTTTTGTAGTATCTTGCGGTCTTGGGCTTCACTGTCAACGACGACTCAGGCAACTGCCTGCATTAAAAATGGTGCAGACCAAATAAAGAGAGCAAAAACCCTGCCTTTGCAAAGTCTGGTCTGCATGAAGTCTGAAAAAGTGGAAAACACAAAAGCCATCTCCTTGGTATCTGAAGTCATGGCGCGCGATGACACATGGTGCGACGACAATAATCTCTCTCTCAATGTCAACAGAACGAAGAACATGGTCATCGACTTCAGGAAGTGTAGCGGAGGACATGCCCCTGTCTACATCAATGGGGACAAAGTGGGAATGGTCGAGAGCTTCAAGTTTTTAGGTGTCCAGATCACCAACAATCTGTCCTGGTCCCCCATGCTGACACTATAGTTAAGAAAGCCCACCAACACCTCTACTTTCTCAGGAGACTAAGGAAATTTGGCACGTCCACTGCGACTCTCACCAACTTTTACAGATGCACCATAGAAAGCATTCTTTCTGGTTGTATCACAGCTTGGTATGGCTCCTGCTCTGCCCAAGACCGCAAGAAACTACAAAAGGTCATGAATAAAGCCCAATCCATCACACAACCAGCCTCCGACCCATTGATACTGTTTACACTTCCCGCTGCCTCGGAAAAGCAGCCAGCATAATTAAGGACCTCACGCACCCTGGACATTCTCTCTTCCACCTTCTTCCGTCAGGAAAAAGATACAAAAGTCTGAGGTCACGTACCAACCGACTCAAGAACAGCTTCTTCCCTGCTGCCATCAGACTTTTGAATGGACCTACCTCGCACTAAGTTGATCTTTCTCTACACCCTAGCTATGACTGTATCGCTACATTCTGCACTGTCTCCTTTCTGTCTCTATGAACAGTATACTTTGTCTGTATAGCACGCAAGAAACAATACCTTTCACTGTACACTAGTACATGTGACAAAAATAAATCAAATCAAACATCACTGCACATAACCTACACATTTCAGCGTTGGCAGGAGTTTTTGGCACTCTCAAGATGGAATGCGGGCCAGTAGAACACAACAGTCACCCAAAGGAATGGGTGTGGGCTTCGTCAGCAGTGCGGGGCTGGAATATGCTCATAATAGGTAAAGAATTTTTAAAATATATACTTTTATTGAAGATTTTCCACATTTGTACAAACAATGCAACGGTTATGAAGCGGAGGTTGGTCCCCACCCTGAGAGCTAACTCCTAACCACTCAGAGTACCTCGCATCATAATCTGTGAAGAGGTACAATCTGCTCTTCAACAACTTGTGGTTCAAAAACAATTCTCTGACACTAACAAAAAAAATCAACAAATAACACACTTTATCTAACAGTGAACAGGTTAACTAAACTATTAACAAACTGAATAGACATGATTCTAATGGAGTGATGTTCGGATCAATACAATTCCCACTAGAGCGGCACGGTAGCACAGTGATTAGCACTGCTGCTTCACAGCTCCAGGGACCTGGGTTTGATTCCCGGCTTGGGTCACTGTCTGTGTGGAGTTTACACATTCTCCCTGTGTCTGCGTTTCCTCCCACAGTCCAAAGATGTGCGGGCTAGGTTGATTGGCCATTCTAAATTGCCCTTAGTGTCCTGAGATGTGTAGGTTAGAGGGATTAGCGGGTAAACATGTAGGGATATGGGGGTAGGGCCTGGGTGGGATTGTGGTCGGTGCAGACTCGATGGGCTGAATGGCCTCCTTCTGCACTGTAGGATTCTATGATTCACTTAACAAAAGAATAGAATTTTTAGTCACTCTCTAAATTACAACCAGGTTTTGCGTCTTCCGGAATTTTCTGGTCTTCTCTGTTGATTTCTTCTGTCTGGAATCCCTGTCTTCTTTTGCTATCTTCACCATCGAGATGAGGCTTTTTAAAAAAAGACATAAATGAAGCTATGAGAGCCAGCAGTTCTCTCTCTCAGAGCTGTGAGCGGTGACAGGTGGCAGATGCTTTCCCTGTTTGTCTCACTGTCCCTCGTCTCTTATACGCCTGATGACATATCAATATTTTCCACAATATGATTGGTTCTCAGGTTACCAAAACATCACTGTGTGGAGTTAGCACGTTCTCGCCATGTCTGCGTGGGTTTCCTCCAGATGCTCTGGTTTCCTCCCACATTCTGAAAGACGTGCTGGTTAGGTGCATTGACCCAAACAGGCGCCAGCCTGTGGCGACTAGGGGAATTTCATTGTAACTTCATTGCAATGCTAATGTAAGCCTTACTTGTGACAAATAAACTTTATTACTTTGAAGAATGGTAGCCAGTTCTCAAAACCTTTAGCTAGGAGCGCATTCTGGAAAGCCGCTCTCCAGATCTATCAGGATATCTGACATACTATTTAGCTGATTTTCCAAGGATTGAAAGTGGGCCTCAGCTGAGGAAGCTGCATTCCCGACAATAGCAATTATTTCCTCCGCTTCGTCAAGCTATCAGTATTCTGCAGTTGAGAAATATGAGCACTGAAATTGTGCCAAAAGCAGAGTTTTACCTCTATAACCGTAAGCATATTGGCAGTCATCACCTACAACGCCACTGGTGGACAGCCCACACACTGACCAAATCGCCATATTGAGAGCTCAACTCCACCCAGAGTGTTTCTTCCAATTGAGGATTTTCATGACTTTACTCTGCACTTTATCCCAAAACTTAACCAGAAATCTTCCAGAGACATAGTACAGAGTTTCCACTCCTAGATTAGGTACTTGTGGCATCAGGATAAAAGAAAGGACTAAAAGTTGAGTAGCGCCAGAGCTCACGGAGACGCAGCTGTTTCTGCGCTCACATCACGTGAGCCCCCATGTAAAGAATTTTAAAGAAACTAAATGCGGAAGCTTCAAACTGGCTACCATTCTTCAAAGGGCGGCACGGTAGCGCAGTGGTTAGCACTGTTGCTTCACAGCTCCAGGGTCCCGGGTTCGATTCCCGGCTCGGGTCACTGTCTGTGTGGAGTTTGCACATTCTCCTCGTGTCTGCGTGGGTTTCCTCCGGGTGCTCCGGTTTCCTCCCACAGTCCAAAGATGTGCCGGTTAAGTTGATTGGCCAGGTTAAAAATTGTCCCTTAGAGTCCTAAGATGCGTAGGTTAGAGGGATTAGCGGGCCAATATGTGGGGGTAGGGCCTGGGTGGGATTGTGGTCGGTGCAGACTCGATGGGCCGAATGGCCTCCTTCTGCACTGTAGGGTTTCTATGATTTCTAAACAGCCAAAAGATAGATTTCCACAAAGTATAAAAGTCCTTCCCGACATAGCTAACTTCAAAGCATTTTTTGGATGCCACCAGGCTAGTTCTAACCATACCCAATTGTGAAATGAGACTGCTGTGTTGGTTCAGTGGGTGGTACACACAACTCTCAGCCAGAAGCTTTTGAGTTTGAGAAACATCCAACACTTAAGCACAAACATTCAGGTTGACGCTCCAAGTGCAGAGCGGAGGAAGTGCCGCACTGCCAAGAGACACTGTTTCGGATGAGATATTAAATAGGTCCAATCTCTAACAAAAGATCCCATGGCACTACTTCGAAAAAAGGGAGTTATTTTCTGTTTCCTGGCCAATACTTATCCTTCAATCAACGTCACAACAGGATTATCCAGACACTATCACATTAATGTTTGTGGGATCTTGCTGAGCACAAATAAGCTGCCATGTTTCCTACATTAAAAATAGTGGCTACACTTCAAAAGTACTTCGAGACATCCAATGATTGTCAAAAGTACTATATAAATGCAATTCTTTCCACTGGCTAGTGAGTCACGGTCTAGGTGAAGAAAGAAATAAACACAGAAAATGCTGGATAAACTCAGCAGGTCTTGCAGCATCCGTGGAGAAACAGTCAACATTGAGTCCATATTACTCTTCTTCAGAGCCATTAGTGT